>NW_021963138.1:0-182717 GCF_901765095.1 Microcaecilia unicolor | reverse complement strand
ACACCCAGATGTGTTCTGGTGGTCCAGAATGCACATGTTTTTAAGAGAGTTGGAGGTAGACAGTTTTTGGAGTGACAATTTACATGGGCTAATAGCTATTTGCCTGCATAAGTGGCTTTGACAATTGCCCATCCCTTGGTTTATACTGTCATTTGTGCTGGAAAACTGTTGTAAATCTGCTTTGTGACTTGAGTGCACAGCATTGTTTGTTAGCCTAAAGGTATGAGGTCTACTGTCTACATCATCAATTATGCTATATGGAATGTGTTTGCATTGTGCAGCATGTGTTCACCCTCTGCTGTGTAATTACTGATGTAGAACACTGACTTAGCTCATTTAGAGTAGACAACCTGGTATCTCTGGATCATGACAGCAAATTGCCTTTGCTTAAACTTATTTATGCCAGTAATTGGGGTGGAAAGTTATTTATGAAACTTAGGCACTAATCAAACTTAGATCATGAGCCCTCCAGGGACAGGGGAGTATCTAGTGTACCTGAATATAACTCACCTTGAACTACAACTGAAAAGGTGTGTGTTAAATCCAAAATAAAAAATTCTAAGTGTCAGGAGCCAGGGAAATAGTTTTTCTTTTTCAGCTATTGCTTTTTAAAGAAATCTTATTACTGCTTTTTTTTTTTTAACTATTAAATAATTTGACATCCTCATTCTGAAGGATTTTCAGACCTCTACTACAATTTGTTTTGAAGTTCTCAAAACATATGGAGGTCGATAACGGAGCATAATGCTACCTGGTTAACTTGCATTGGTCAGGTCTTGCCCAGGGATGTAGTGACATTTGACTGGCTAGTGCTGGATATCTGCTCAGACCATTTTGGCACTATCAAGTTAGTTCAGGGGCAGAGTCTAGGTCAGGAATTCCCAAACCTGTCCTGGGGAACTCCCAGTCGGTCAGGTTTTCAGGATATCCACAATGAATATTTATGAGAGAGATTTGCATGCATTGAAGGAGGTGAATATGGTAAGCCATATTGTAGAAAATCTTTAGCATCATATCTATGTTAGTTGATACACGCTTATTAGGTGTATCATTAGCATTATGCTAACATTGTATTATATCTCTGGTATTTGAAATCCAGTGCTGTTAAATGTCTATATTTTTGATACTGTTTCATGGTAGTTCTATATTAGGTTTCAATTTATTGTTTTCATGTTTACCTCATGAGCCGGTGGTGGGAGGCTGGGCTAGTGCTGTGCAGACTTCTACGGTCTGTACCCTGAAAATGGCAGATGCAAATCAAGGTCAGGTATACACATAAAGTAGCACATATGAGTTTATCTTGTTGGGCAGAATGGATGGACCATACAGGTCTTTCTCTGCCGTCATCTACTATGTTACTATCCTGCTTGTTTTCGAATGAGAAGGGCGGCCATCTTCCACCACAAATCAGGAGATGGCCGGCCTTCTCCTAATGCCGGCCAAATCGGTATAATCGAAAGCCGATTTTGGCTGTCTTCAGCTGCTTTCCGTCGCAGGCCTGTTCAAAGTTCAAGGGGCGTGTTGGCAGTGTACTGAACCGGGATGGGGGTGGTTAAGAGATGGCCGGCCTCGGCCAATAATGGAAAAAGGAAGGCCGGCCCTGACGAGCATTTGACCGACTTTACTTGGTCCCTTTTTGTTCACGACCAAGCCTCGAAAAGGTGCCTGAACTGACCAGATGACCACTGGAGGGAATAGGGGATCACCTCCCCTTACTCCCCCAGTGGTCACCAACCCCCTCCCACCCAAAAAATAAATTTAAACACATTTTTTTGCCAGCCTCTATGCCAGCCTCAAATGTCATACTGAGCTCCATCACATCAGTATGCAGGTCCCTGGAGCAGTTTTTAGTGGGTGCAGTGCACTTTAGGCAGGCAGACCCAGGCCCATCCCCCCCTACCTGTTACACTTGTGGTGGTAAATGTTGAACCCTCCAAACCCCCCAAAACCCACTGTACCCACATGTAGATGCCCTCCTTCACCCCTTAGGGCTATGGTAGTGGTGTACAGTTGTGGGGAGTGGGTTTTGGGGGGCTCAGCACCCATGTTAAGGGAGCTATGCACCTGGAGCAATTTGTGAAGTCCACTGCAGTGCCCCTTAGGGTGCCTGGTTGGTGTCCTGGCATGTGAAGGGGGCCAGTGCACTACAAATGCTGGCTCCTCCCACGACCAAATGGCTTGGATTTGGCCGGGTTTCAGATGGCCGCCATTAGTTTCCATTATCGGCGAAAACCAATGGCGGCCATCTCTATCGCCGGCGATCCCTAAGGGCGGCCCAAATGTTTCGATAATACGGTCGGGTACGCCACTTGACGGGGCTGTGATTAGAGATGGCCGCCCTTATAGATGGCTGGCCCCGTTCGATTATGCCCCTCCATGTTACTATGTATTTATTGTATCTAGTTTATTTTTGGTTATTTTACTTTTATGCTGTTAACAAAATTGTAAGTTTTATTTAAACTGTACCTTCTGTACACCGCCTTGGGTGAATCTTTTCATTAAGGCAGTTAATAAATCCCAATAAATATAATAAAAATTGTGGACATGCTGAATACCTGACTTTCTGGGTGTTTCCACAGGACAGGTTTGGGAACCACTGGTCTGTGTGAAGCTAGGAGTTACCCAGTTCCAGTGACTTTCAGTTTGCTAACTAGGAGAGTACCCGGGTAAAGCTGTCCTGACTTATCCAGGTAGTTCTGCGGGTACAGGTCTGACTATCGCCAGGACCCAGATAAATGTTGGCAGCTGCCGAGTCCTTAAATATTCTGCATCAGTATCAGGGGACCTCCAGCACTGATTATTTGGTTATAACATGCCCACAGCAGTCGATGTTTAAAAAAACTGCTGTCATGAGCTGAATATCATGGACGCTGTTTAGAAACAGTCTGCTGAAGTGACATGTCTGGGGCACAGTACTGTACCTGACTTTACATACTTTCATCAGTAGTGTTCCGATTACAGATTCAGTGCAGTCCCGTCTCATGACAGCTTTTCCCAGGCTCTTGCTTTAATTTTAAAACTGTTTTTCTCACTTTGTGGCACTACGTTGTTTGAAGCAAAACTGATTTGAAGAAACATATATTAATAATGTATAATAGAAAATTTATCGGGCTTGTTCATGAAAGTGCATTTATTTATTAGAATTTATTTACCTCCTTTTTGAAGGAATTCACTCAAGGCGTGTACAGTAAGAATAGATGAAACATGAGCATTAGGCAATTACAGCAGTAAAAATATTCACTAACAATACAAAGTATGGAATAGTACTACTTGAAAACTCAAAAATCAAAATATGCTAAAGAGCAAAAACATAGAAACTAAATAAAAAATTGCTCTAACTAGCTAGTAACCCAGGACTTCATATGTGTAGAATCTCTCTATATAAAACGCACCTCCAACATTCTAATGAAGCCTCCACAAGTCCCAACGTTCTAAATCCATAATGGTGTAGATCAAAATTCGCCCATGAGTGTTTGCCCACCCTCGCGTCAAAGTGAAGACATCGAGGGCGAGCAATGGCACTCAACCAATTGCCTCGCTACGCCCTCGACGTCGTCACGTTTGACGCGAGGGCGGGGCAGACATCGATCTACACCACTACACAAACGGAATTTTTGGAGGCTTCAAAAGAACGCTGGAGGTGCGTTTTAAATAGAGAGAAGAGAGATGAGGAAAACCGATAGGTGGCTGAAGGGGGGGCAAGGGAGAGAGCACAATCGCTGGGTGGATGCAGAGGAGGAAGATGGGGTGGGGGGGGCATGAGCACAGCACAATCGCTGGGTGGCTGCAAGGGGGGCAGGGAAGAAAGCAGAATTGCTGGGGGGGGCAGGGGACAGATCAGAATCGCTGGGTGGCTGAAGGGGGGCAAGGGAAACAGCAGAATCGAAGGGTGGCTGTAGGGGGGCAGGGAAGAGAACAGATTCGCTGGGTGACTGGGGGGGGGGGGGGAGAGAGAGCAGAAACGCTGGGTGGCTGCAGGGGGGCAGGGGGAGACAGCAGAATCGAACACACTCTATGCCTCACACACTATCTGTCTCACAGACACACTCTCTCTCTGTCACACACACACACTCGCACGGTGCTGCAAACCATGCAGAGGGGGGTGGGGGAGAGGCAGGGGTCCTGAAACCACAGGAGGGGGAGGGGGAGGGGATCTTCAGACCTCAGAGGAGGGAGGGGGTCCTGAGACCACAGAGGGGGGGGAGGTATCTCTGTCACACACACTTTCTCACAGTCATGTCTTTCTCTCTCTCACACTGCTCACACTGATCACATTCACTTTCTATGTGTCACACAGTCGGTCTCACCACACTCTCGGTCTCACACACTCGCTCAAATACACTCTCTTGGACTCACAGAGAGTCTGTATATTGCACACATACTCTTGCACACACTCTCTCACACATGCACTCTCTCTCACACACAGTGTATCTGTGTGCAACACACTCTCTCTCACAGTCACTGTGTCTCACATACACACTCGCACACACTCTCTCTGTCACACACACACACACTCGCATATTCACTCTCCTCACACAGTCACTCTCACACACACTCTCTCAAGCAAACACACTCCAGGAAAACCTTGCTAGCGCCCGTTTCATTTATCTCTCAAATGGGCCATATTTACTAGTATTAAATAAAGGAAACCTCAAAAGTCTAGGGCACCTGCAACGATGATCTCCCCTTAATAGACTCTCATCAAGGTTGGATGTTGGATCACCACCCAGGTGGAGAAGCTAAGTGATTACATTTTTGCTGTTCACATGTTTTTCAATTTATGAATATCTCTTCAGTAGTTCTTTTTCTTAATAGTTTTGGTATTAACTCAGTACTTCATTATTAATAAGAAATTCCCTCTGTTTTTTTTTGGCTGTACCTGGGGAATCTTGTTGAGAGGCTAGGAGATAAAAGGTATTTTCTTCTCCAGCTTCTAGGGTGGTAAACTTGAGGTTACTGGGTCCCTTCCCCCTTCCTCCCCATCTCCCTTGGTTGTCAGGGAAGGGCCAACCCTTTTGGAGGAAAGGTGTTTAGCCTTTGGGAGAGGCAGCCACAGTATGTTAACTTAGCTACCTAATTAGTTAAATCACTTTTGAACATCAAGCATAATTATTCTTTTAAAAGCAGCAATATACAGTGGGGGAAATAAGTATTTGATCCCTTGCTGATTTTGTAAGTTTGCCCACTGACAAAGACATGAGCAGAGCCCATAATTGAAGGGTAGGTTATTGGTAACAGTGAGAGATAGCACATCACAAATTAAATCCGGAAAATCACATTGTGGAAAGTATATGAATTTATTGCATTCTGCAGAGGGAAATAAGTATTTAATCCCTCTGGCAAACAAGACCTAATACTTGGTGGCAAAACCCTTGTTGGCAAGCACAGCGGTCAGACGTCTTCGTAGTTGATGATGAGGTTTGCACACATGTCAGGAGGAATTTGGTCCACTCCTCTTTGCAGATCATCTCTAAATCATTAAGAGTTCTGGGCTGTCGCTTGGCAACTCGCAGCTTCAGCTCCCTCCAAAAATTTTCAATGGGATTAAGGTCTGGTGACTGGCTAGGCCACTCCATGACCCTAATGTGCTTCTTCTCTGAGCCATCCTTTGTTGCCTTGGCTGTATGTTTTGGGTCATTGTCGTGCTGGAAGACCCAGCCACGACCCATTTTTAAGGCCCTGGCGGAGGGAAGGAGGTTGTCACTCAGAATTGTACGGTACATGGCCCCATCCATTCTCCCATTGATGCGGTGAAGTAGTCCTGTGCCCTTAGCAGAAAACACCCCCAAAACATAACATTTCCACCTCCATGCTTGACAGTGGGGACGGTGTTCTTTGGGTCATAGGCAGCATTTCTCTTCCTCCAAACACGGCGAGTTGAGTTCATGCCAAAGAGCTCAATTTTTGTTCATCTGACCACAGCACCTTCTCCCAATCACTCTCGGCATCATCCAGGTGTTCACTGGCAAACTTCAGACGGGCCGTCACATGTGCCTTCCGGAGCAGGGGGACCTTGCGGGCACTGCAGGATTGCAATCCGTTATGTCGTAATGTGTTACCAATGGTTTTCGTGGTGACAGTGGTCCCAGCTGCCTTGAGATCATTGACAAGTTCCCCCTTGTAGTTGTAGGCTGATTTCTAACCTTCCTCATGATCAAGGATACCCGAGGTGAGATTTTGCGTGGAGCCCAGATCTTTGTCGATTGACAGTCATTTTGTACTTCTTCCATTTTCTTACTATGGCACCAACAGTTGTCTCCTTCTCGCCCAGCGTCTTACTGATGGTTTGTAGCCCATTCCAGCCTTGTGCAGGTGTATGATCTTGTCCCTGACATCCTTAGACAGCTCCTTGCTCTTGGCCATTTTGTAGAGGTTAGAGTCTGACTGATTCACTGAGTCTGTGGACAGGTGTCTTTCATACAGGTGACCATTGCCGACAGCTGTCTGTCATGCAGGTAACGAGTTGATTTGGAGCATCTACCTGGTCTGTAGGGGCCAGATCTCTTACTGGTTGGTGGGGGATCAAATACTTATTTCCCTCTGCAGAATGCAAATAAATTCATATACTTTCCACAATGTGATTTTCCGGATTTAATTTGTGATGTGCTATCTCTCACTGTTACCAATAACCTACCCTTCAATTATGGGCTGCTCATGTCTTTGTCAGTGGGCAAACTTACAAAATCAGCAAGGGATCAAATACTTATTTCCCCCACTGTATGCTGTGTGAACTTTTGTACTTTTTAATCAAGCCCAGAGCTGGCAAGATTAGATATTAAAATGTGGGCTGCCTGTGTGCTTAGGACTGTTTGCAGTGCATATCATCAGGGTTACAATGTGGGTGCTGTCAATATTGTTTAGAGGGGCTTTGTTTAATTTTCTAAGGGTCATTCCTGTTGAAGTTTTCAGTTTGTTTTATTGTGTGTGCGTTCCTAATCTCGTGTTACACTTTCCCAGCCTTACCTGCAATGCTCAGGTAACCAGGAAAGCAGTAGCAAAAATTCTGTGAACTAGGAACAAGGTGAGTTCTGTCTGAAATGGGCTTAGTGCACCCTGAGACTTTCCTGTGTGTTAAGCCCATTTCTAGCATGGCCCAGAAAATAGGCGTTTTCTAATTAAGGTGAATTTGTGGCTGTGTGCTAGTGTGTGGCCCTTTAAAAAAAAAATTAATGCAGGAGCATTTACCGACTCCTATTTGGCAGACACTGAAGGCTCCCGCGTTAAGGATGCACTAACCAGTTAGTGCGGCACTAATGTCAGCACACTAGCTGAATAGCGCTTCCATGTTCATTCTCTGCCCCCGACATGCTCCTCCAAAAAACAACAACAACAAAAAAAATAGCACACATTTAGCATGTGCAGATGGCAAAACTAATGCAGAACGCTTTAGCACATCCTGCGTTGGGCCATTTTTCCTGTGTTAAGCCTGTATTTAGGGCTTAATGTAGCTTAGTAAAAGGGTCCCTTAGTTTGAAGAGTTTAAGCCAGGAGTGTAGCTGTGGGTGAGCCTGTGCCAGCCTGGGCCTCTTCGCTTTTACCTGAGGCCCACCCAGCAGCTGGGCACATCATGTGTATGGCCTCTAATAGGAAGCATGTAAGAACAATCATATAACGTAGATATGATGCTCATGATGTCAGCACAGGGGCGGGTGACCATTTGGGTAACCGGGCAGTGCCTGAGGGCCCAGTGCTTGTCTGACATCTCTTTCCCTTCTCTCATTCCCTCCCCCCCCCCCCCAGTTTACCTCAAAGGTCCCATTCTTCGTATAGGTCCCTGGCTGTTTGCTGCTGACCAGAACCTTCTCTCTGCCATGGCTCACCTTTTTCTGACGTAGCTTCCGCAAGGGTGGGCTGCAGCAGATAGTTTCCGGTCTGTGGCAGACAGCCAGGGCCCTGAACGGAGAAAGGGACTTTTGAGATAAATGTGAGGGGAGAGAGAGTAGAGAGGGGGAGATGTTGGCCTCACGAGGGGGAAGAGATGTTGGACCTGGGGAAGGGAGAGAGGGGGCAGAGTTGGTGGAGCTGCAGAGAGGGGCAGAGGTGGTTCATGGAGGGGAGGAAGGAAGAAAGAAAGAAAGAAGAGAATGAGAGGGTGAGATGTTGCATCGGGGAGGGAGAGAGGGGGGAAGAGGAGAAAGATGTTTGATCTGGGGAGGGGGAAGAGTTGTGGGGGTGGGGGGGCCCAGACCCCTGATCCTTGTCAGTTTGACCCTGTGTCAGCACAATACAAATAAAACACTTTAATAGTAACATAGTAACATAATAGATGACGGCAGAAAAAGACCTGCACGGTTCATCCAGTCTGCCCAACAAGATAACTCATATGTGCTACTTTTGTGTGTACCTTACCTTGATTTGTATGTGCCTAAATAAATAAAAATGATTTAAGCAATAATTTACCAATAAAATGGGCCCTAATCAGAGTGCATGCTAACAGTTTTTTTGCGCCAGCCATTGGTAAATGCACCCTTAATATTTTGGTTATTGGTAATTTGAAGACCAAATTTTATTTGTGGCAAGGTTATGGAAAGAGCCAAACATCGGAGATCATTCTGCACTAAAACTTAAATTGCAAGGTATCTTGGTGGTAGCCAGGGGGAAAATGCTATTCCTGGGATTTGTGTTTTCTTTTCAATGGTATTAGCTTAAGTCTGTCTGACACTGTCCATAAAAGTGAAGCTGAGAATAGATCAGTGGAGTTTTCTTTATTCTACAAGGTCATTAAGTTGTTTCTTTTTTTCCCCCTGTCATAAACTTAATTGCTTCCTCTGCATTTTGATGGTATTGTACAGTAGTTGACTGTTAGCTGGCACCTGCTGTGTAAATCAGGGTGACAGATTCCTCTTAGATTGAAGCTGACTAGACAGGAATAGTCATGGATATCTGGTGGAGGCTTTTGGAACCCAGTGCTATATTATTTCATGTAACACACAACCTAATATTTTATTTGATTGCATGGTGCTCATGGCTCATCTGAATGGATTTGAAGATTTGCCATCATGCCAACCACAGATAGGTAGTTAATATGATGAAGTCTTGAGAATATACATGTTATGACCAAAGTATAGCTAACAGTATTTAACTTGATATTTAAGGTGCCTTCCCTACCCCTTGAGTCATACAATATCCAATGTACATGAATGTAACTCACCTTGAGCTACTACTGCAAAAGGTGTGAGCAAAATCCAAATAAGTAAAAAAATAATTATGTGAATTTTACCCTTGAGCTAGTTCTATGGAATGAAGCAGTTTCAGAAAAGGAAATGGGTTTTCTGTATAGGACCTGCTTTTCCCCAGTTTGGAAGTGAAAGTGGGCTATTTGGCAGCCTGGAAAGGCAACAGAAGCCACAGGCATACTCATAGACCCCCAGATTCTATATGGCACACATAATTGGGCACGTGGCCAATTTGCACACACAATTTGAGTAACCAACCAATTAGTGCTGATAATTGGGCAACAGGGCAGCCAGAGCTGCACCCCAAACTGTGCAGGTTATAGTCATTCAGGCTTAAATACTGGTTGACGATTTGCCATCATGTCAACCACAGATAGGTAGTTAAATATGATGAAGTCTTGAGAATATACATGTTATGACCAAAGTATAGCTAACAGTATTTAACTTGATATTTAAGGTGCCTTCCCCTACCCCTTCAGTCATACAGCACCCTCACTCAAAGTATGATAATAAAGTGATACACAATACTGGAGTTCCCAAATCTTCATCTGTTTTTTGCCATTTGCAAGACGCAGACCGTAAAGTCTGTCCAGCATTGGCCTTAGTTCCCCAATTCTGGAGTTGTTGAATATTCATTTATCTTTTGTCTTTTGTAGGACCCACATCATAGAAGTCTGTCTGGCAATACTGGAGTTGCCAAATATGATTGATAACCCGATAAATTCTGACTCCATTGCAGCAGTTTCCCCAGATTTTCAGCATCACTATGTGGCTCTATGAGTGGTTAGGAGGTTATTTGTGCTCTGAATATTTGCTTGAAAATATTTGAGGATATGGGTTCTGAAAGAGATTTATGCACTGAGTTTTTGTGGCCCAGGTAGCAAGCCAACTTTGGGAATGTAGCATGACCTTTTGCCCTTGATGGGGCGGTATGTTATTAAAGGGTAAAACATAAGACTAGCCTTACTGGGTCAGACCAATGGTCCGTTCTAGCCCAGTATTCTGCTTCCAACAGTGCTCAATCCAGGTCACAAGTACCTGTCAGAAACCCAAATAGTAGCAATTTCCATGCTACCAGTCCCAGGGCAAGTAGTGGCTTCCCTCATCCATCTCAGTGGCAGACTATGGACTTTTCCTCCAGGAACTTGTCCCAGGAACTTGTCTGCATGTGTTTTGACAACTTTGAATATTTTTGTCATCTGCAAATTTAATCACCTTACTTGTCGTTCTGAATTCCAGGTCATTTATAAATATGCTAAATAGCACTATACCAGTACAGATCCCTGCGGCACTCTATTATTCACAGTTCTCAATGAGTAAAATGGCCATTTAACCCTACACTCTGTTTTCTGTCGAATAACCGATTCCTAATCCACAAACAGATATTGCCTCCTATCCCATGACTTTTTAATTTTCTCAGGAGTCTCTCATGAGGAACTTTGTCAAGAGCTTTATGAAAATCTAGATCCACTACATCAACTGGCTCACCTTTATTCTCATGTTTATTCATGCCTTCAAAGAAGTGAAGCAGATTTATGAGGCAAGACTTCCCTTGGCTGAACCCATGCTGACTCTGTCCCATTAAACTGTTTGTCTATGAGTTCTGTAATTTTATTCTTTATAATAGTTTCCACTATTATTTCTGTTTCTGTAAAGACTGAAGTAAAGAATTCATTTAATCTCTCCACTATAGCCTTGTCCTCCCTGAGTGCTCCTTTTGCACTTTCGTGATCTAACAATCCCATGTATTCCTTACAGGCTTTCTGCTTCTGGCGTACCTGAAAAAGTTGTTAATATGAGTTTTTGCCTCTGCGGCAAGTTTTTCTTCATATTCTTTTTTAGCCTTATATATCAGTGTTTTGCATTTAGATAGCCAGTGCTTATGTGCTTCTTACTTTCTTTATTCAGAACCTTTTTCCATTTTTTGAAGGATGTTCTTTTGGCTCACTTTCAGGCTTATTTCGAAAGAAGGGCGCCCATCTTTCGACACATCGGAAGATGGGCTTCTTTTCTCAGGGTCGCCCAAATCGGCATAACCGAAAAGCCAATTTTGGGCGTCCCCAGCTGCTTCCCATTGTGGGGTCGACCAAAGTTCTCAGGGGCGTGTCAGAGGCTTAGCGAAGGCGGGACTGGGGTGCCTAACATATGGGCATCCTCGAGCAATAATGGAAAAAAGAAGGGCATCCCTGACGAGCACTTGGCTGACTTTACTTGGTCCATTTTTTTTACGACCAAGTTTCAAAAAGGTGCGCGAACTGACCAGATGACCACCGGAGGGAATTGAGGATGACCTCCCCTGACTCCCCCAGTGGTAACTAACCCCCTCCCACTCTGAAAAAAACAACTTTAAAAACTTTTTTGCCAGCCTCAAATACCATACTCAGGTCCATCGCAGCAGTATACAGGTCCCGGGGGGTGGGGGGGGGGGGGGGAGGGAGAGGTGTGTGTGTCAGTGGAGGCATAGTGAAGGCTGGACGTCCTTCTTTCAAACATTTGGATGTCCTGAACTGCCCCCCCCTACAGGGATTGCTAAATTTCAAGAGAGTGGAGGAGTGGCCTAGTGGTTAGAGCACTGGTCTTGCAGGCCAGAGGTGGCCAGTTCAAATCCCACTGCTGCTACTTGTGATCCAGAATCCAAATAAATAAATAAAGGGGGTGCAAGGCATAGCAAAGGCATGGATGTCCTTCTCATAGAAACATCCACATTTTGGACGTCTTCAACTGCCCGTCGCAGGGACGAGGCATAGCAACAGCACCCAACACCGTCGCAGGGATGGAGGCATAGCAAGGCGCCCAACACTTGGATGTCCTTCACCCATACTCCAAAAAAAAAAAAAAGACGGCCCTGACGAGCACTTGGATGTTTTCACCTGGACTTGTGTTTGTTTTAAAAGTAGATGGCTTGTCTGCGTGTATGAAGCCGTCTTTGGCATGCGCAGAGCAACCATGCATAATGCTTGGCTGCTCTGCACTGGCTTCCCCTCCTTAGGAAGGAAATAGTGTGCAAATGAGCTAACAGCAAGCAGTCATTTGCATGCAATTTCCTTCATGCATGCCCGTTCCTTTCAGAATCGCTAAGGGATCGTAAGGGAAGGGCTTTTTCCGTTCAGTTAGTTCATCAGTCCACTGCAGTGCCCCGTAGGTGCCCGGGTGGTGTCCTGGCATGTAAGGGGACCATTGCACTATGAATGCTGGCTCCTCCCATGACCAAATTACTTGGATTTGGTCATTTTTGAGATGGGCGTCCTCGGTTTCCATTATCGCCGAAAACCGGGGACAACCATCTCAACATTTAGGTCGACCATCTCTAAGGTCAACCTAAATGTTGAGATCTGGGCATCCCCGACCGTATTATGAAACGAAAGATGGACGCCCATCTTGTTTCGATAATACGGGTTTCCTTGCCCCTTCGCGGGGACGTCCTGCGAGGATGCCCTCAGGAAAACTTGGGCGCCCGTTCTATTATGCCCTCTTTATCTTTTATCTATGCTGGCTGTTGTTTGCTCTTCTTTCCACTTTTAATATGAGGAATACATCTGGTCTGGGCTTCCGTGATGGTATTTTTAAACAACGGCCATGCCTGATTTCAAGTCCTAACCTTTGCAGCCGATCCATTTATCTTTTTTTTTTTTTAACCATTTTCCTCATTTTATCGTAGTCACCCTTTTAAAAATTAAATGCTGCTACAGTAGATTTCTTTAGTGACTTCACTCCAGTTATCAGCTCAGATTTCATGTTTTGATCACTGTTCCCCAGTGGGCGCAACACCCTTCATTCCATTAAGAACTAGATCTAAAAGCTCCCCTTCTTGTCAGTTCTTGGACCAGTTGCTTCAAGAAGCAGTCATTTGTTATATCTAGGAATTTGCTTCCCTAGCACTCTCTGATGTAACATTTATCCAGTCAATATTGGGGTAATTGAAATCACTGATTATTATATGTTGCACAGTTTGCCAGCTTTCCTAATTTCTGTAAACAGTGCGAGAAGAGAGGAGAGTTAGGCCTTCCAGATTTTGGACAGTACAACGTGGTGTGCCGGCTATGCTTTATTTGAGAGTTGATAATGGGCGAGACAAGTCTATGTCCATTGGCAAAGCCTCATTCCCAATTACATCAAAAGGCTAAAACAAAAGGGTCTGGTGTTCATTGAGTGGGCATGAAAAGAATGGCAGTATGTGAAGAAAGAGGGAGGATTAGAGGCAAAGATGTTTTGCGTAAGGCTATTAACAAGTAATGCAGAATTTACATTAGGGTTGGAGCATAAGCCTTTCCAGGAAAGGGAAGAGAGAGGAATTAAGCTGAAGGATCTGAAGGTGGTGGTGGGGAAACAGGGTCAGTGCTAGGGCTGCTGGTGCCCTCTTCCTTTAGTAAAGGAGTATGGGGAAAAGGTGTATGTGTGACCTACTATTAATATTGATAATGCTGCGATCATTTTAATTAAGCTGCAGCAAAACGTGTCAAAGCCATTTGTACTACAGCTGTAAAGTGGCTGATTTTTTTTTGTGTGTGTAAGACCATGCATCAATGTTGCCATTAGCGTGCAGTCATTTTGAAGGCAGTAAAGGCTCACATGGTATTCTTAGCAAGTAGTAATGTATATGCACTAACTGGTTAGTATAGAAACACACACTCTCGCTCATGGTATACTCTTTCAAAAAAAAAAAAAATCAAAATATTTTTAGCTTGAGATCTTCTTCACTTTTTAGTTCTTTCATCCCTTTCTTTTTTTTTTTTCTGCTTCTATCCACTCAAATTTCACCCTCTTCTCACCCTTCTTTTTTACTTTTCACCTACCTATCAATTTCCAGTCTTTCTCATTTCACTCCTTCCCCAGCCTCCTACTCGTATCTTTCATCTGCTTCTCATTACCATATTTTACTCTCTTTACTCACTATCTTCCTCTCATTTATTTACTTCATACGCCTTGATCTCTCCCACAAGATTCCAGCATTCCCACCATGTCCCATCTCCTTCTCCCTCTTTTCAACCTTGTAGCCCATAATCTTCTCTCTCTCTCATCCTTGTAGCCTTTTAGGAGGGGGCATAGAGTGGGCATTCCTTCATTATCCATGTAGCACGTTAGGTTTAGCAGAGTTAACACGGGAGCACTTAGCATGCAGTAAGTGCTCCTGCGATATTTTTTTGGTAGGTATTGTACCGTGCACTGATTGGATAACAAGATGGTTAAATTTAAGCAGGTTTCTCATCACCAAATATTGGTCCCATGGTTTTGTTTGTTACATATTGAGGTTTTATGATATTCATGTATTTAAGCTTAGGATATTTTTCTGCAGCTGGAATCACCGGACAATGTCTTCCTGCTGTCTGCTGATGTCCATTTCTGAAAGAATAACCCTTTCCAGTGCAGTTAATTTTTCAGCAGGATATCACTTCAACTGCTAGGCACTAGCTCAGTTTAGGTAATGGAGCCTTTTCAGTTTTAAACTTTCTTAAAGTCTAATAGTGCCTTTTTTTTTAAACCATTTATACTTGCAAAGAGCTTTTTAGCTGCAGACCATTAAGTAACCTTCTTTCTAGTATAGCTTCTGGCTACTTGCTGAATTATTTTAATGGCTTGTTTAGTCTGCCTTTCTGTGTAAACTGATCTTTCAGCCATGGGTTTAGAAAGTTTAAGAAGTAGTTCCTTTTAAAGTAGAGCTATATTGTCTCTCTTTCAGACATGTTGTCTTAAATGTATCCTTTGGGTAGAGGAAGTTAATGTCTGGTCAGGTTAAAGCATAAAGCTTAAGCTCAGACTGATGAGGCCTGGTGAAAACAAGACTTATGTTCCAACCAAGGTGTAGCAGTACAAAGGTTCCCAACAGATGGTACTTGTACCCTAAGGGGTACATGAATTAGCAGGGGTACACAGTGGCCCGCATGTCTCCTGCCCTCCTTCCCCCCCCCCCCCCAACCCTGGTCCAGCAACAGCTCAGTTTTTTTTTGTCTCTCTCCCCTAATTGCTTTCCTATCTGCTTTCCTTAAGAGTGGACTAACACGGCTACCACACTCCTCTATCTGGAAGGGAATGCGTCAGGGTTGCCCCCTCTCCTGCTGCTATTTTTGCTGTCTTTGGAACCTTTATTAAAGAATTGAGAAACAATTTAAATGCATCGGGAATTCAGGTGAGGTTAGATCATGTGAAATACTTTGCTTTTGCAGATGATATGTTGCTCTTCCTATCTCAACCCCACCTGTCTGTACCGAGAGAGCTGAGAGTTATCAATGAGTTTAGTATATATTCGGGTTTTAGGTCTCTCTCTAAACAGTACAACCCAGAGGCAGTTGAGTGTTCTTTTAGGTGGCCCATGGGGGTCTATCCACTATATAGGCATTCAGCTGTCCTCTCACCCAAGTAAACTGTATGAGGCCAATAGCAAACCTTACTAGATATATCTAAGCAATTGTTAAATAACTGAAGGGTTTTCCTGCTGGCCCTTCTGGGAAGGATAGCACTCTGTAAGATGGTGCTCCTTCTAAAATGGCTCTATATTCTGCAAATGGCTTCCCTATATCTCAAAAAACTCATGAATGCACTCTTGCTATACACTCTGTGAGAAATTGCACATTACTGATATATATCATATACTTTATAAACTAGCCTCAATAGCCCAGGGAACCATTAATTAGGACTCCACTGAATTGGCCTGTATTATGGGCTCCTCCTCCTTTCCGAAAAAACATCCACAAGTAACAAAAAACTCCCTACATAAGGAAGAAAAAGATCACCCATCAGTTAAAATATTATATTTGACAGACATTTGAGGACGTTTCTATGCATAATAAGAAGTCTCGTGTACAATGGAAAATGAGACATACATGGAAAAGGGGGAGGGGAATTAGCTGTCCCTGACCTAGGTTATTGTGCTAAGGTATGCCACTTGAGACATATTTCGATTGGCTAAAAGGTACTAGGAATGGATCGGGGCTTGTTTTATCCATTACAGCTTAATTACCTACTTCATTCTCCAGCCCATTGCCTTTCTCCACCGCTAAATTGAATGTTTCAGTGAATCCTGCGAGACGACGTGGAAGTGGATTGGCACTGTTCTGGGTGGTTGCCTTTGGTGAGAAATGCAGATTCCAGTGGGGGGTTTTTCTGGAGTCTTCCAATATGGAAACAAAAAGGGATCACTATGATTAACACTTGATGGATGATGCTGGGAAAATAGAATCCTTTGCTTCGTTGCAAACAAGTTATAGTTTAGGTGATGCTGACCACTTTTATGTTCAAGTAGCTCACTGTATATCCTTTATGGAAAAGGCTATTGAAACAATGGAAAAGAATGTGTTGTTAGGAGGTGAGAAAATGCAAAAAATGTCCTTCTGGTAAACAATTTTGATCATAGAATTGCCTAAATTGAGTGGGAGTCTGGGTGGAAACTTGGTCTAGACTGCAGGGGCGTATCTGAACTTCAACGGTAGGGGGGGCCAGAGCCGAGGAGAGGGGGCACATTTTAGCCCCCCCCCCCGGCGGCACTGACCCCCCCCCACTGAAGACGAAGACGACGATGCCACCACTCCCCCCCCCCCCGACTACTTTAAACCCCCCTCTCTCGCGGAAGACAGCTCCAACTACTTTAAACCCCCCCCCTCCTCCCGCCGTCGTGCCTCACCTCCCTTTGCTGGCGGGGGCTGGCCCGCCAGCCGAAGTCTCCGTCCTTCCTTCCGTCACTCTGCCGTCATGCCTCACTTCCCTTGCTGGTGGGGGACCCCAACCCCCGCCAGCTGAAGTCTCCGTCCTTCCTTCGTTTGGGTTTGGTGGTTTCTGACGTCCTGCACGCTGCACGTTGTACGTGCGTGCGTGCAGGACGTCAGAAACCACCAATCTCAACAAAGGAAGGAAGATGGAGACTTCGGCTGGCGGGGGTTGGGGTCCCCCGCCAGCAAAGGGAGGTGAGGTGCAACAGCGGAGTGACGGCAGGAGGAGGGGGGTTGAGAGTGTCATTGGTAAGGGGGTCCAGGGGCAAATCTGTGGGGGCCAGGCCCTGTGGCCCCTAGCAGATACGCCCCTGGTCTAGAGATTTAGGTGAACCCATTGTGCCAGAGCATTTATATGCTTTTATCTCTAAGCCCTTCTAAAAACCAGAGGAGACGTCTATAAAGAACAATTCTTTATTGCAAGCGAAGTGACACGACTCAACACAGCTGTGTTTCAGCGCTAGCCCACGCCTTCTTCAGGAGTCTAATGATGTATAGCTGATTGTGTAAAGTCAATAGTTTGTTACAAAAAACTTTCATATAAGGTATAAACTTCCACTGTCAGAACAGAAGAAGAGCACCGTAGTGTAGCAATAGCTTCAATGAACAAAACAAATGCTGTAGATTGGACTGATTCAGCAAGATATTTGTGGTAACAGGACTGACTCCCCTAGACACATACTATTTTTTGTATCCAGTGGTTGAGGGTAGCTTGTGTAGGCTTCCAGGAGTCAGATTATGATTCTTCTACTCATTGAGGCTGGAGGGTTTTGCTGCCTCACCATTAGCTCCTGCTGGTAAAGGAACTTAACCCTAGTATGGAGTGATCTAGCGGGATTCAAGGAAAGGAAATTACCAGGTAAGAGTAAATTTCTCCTTCATTTTTGTATAGGAGGATAGTATTTTGCTCTGCTATTGGGAAACAGAGAAGAAAAAAAAAGCCCTACGTTGTAAGTATGTTCATTATCATTTCTGTCATTTGTTTTTAGTGTGCACTAAATAAAATAGCACACTAGCATATATGCATGCTATATCACTTAGGGGCCCTGTGGCAGTAAGCCCAACGAGGGCTTACCGTATGTTAAGCTGGAGCTACCTCACACCCAGTGCAGGTGCTAGCGGTAGTTCCAGCCCCAGTGTGAGCGCCCCCTCCACATGATCACATGATAAGAGCAATCTTACTGCATGGCCACAAAGGTGAATCTTGAACTAAGAGCTGTCCCGAATCTTAAGTGCGGTACTTTCACTGCTAGGCCACACATTACCTCGCAAAGCAGCCATCTTAGTCAGCACTTGCTGCTTATTCTCAACAACATGTTGCAGTCTGCTTTGCTTGTATAATAGTGCTGTGCAGGTCTGTTAATTATAGAGTAAATACAAATTACAGTCTAGTGATCAGAACAAAAAGACGGTGGCACATATATATACGTAGCTGAAACCGTATATTTACATAGGTAGTGTTTGTAGCCTGAAATGATTATTTATGTTTAGCTGATGTTTAGGAAATATACACAGTAATGGTTTTGAACAAGGAGGATTCGTCAGCATAATAGCTGGCACGTGTGCCTGTTTCCTTCCCCACGCTTACCACTTTAGAGATGAATCCCATGTTTCTATGCCACACATTGGCTTGGGGTTTGGATAATATCATGTCTTCTAGAGCCCTGCTAAAATGTTGTATTTTGGCAGAATCTAGGAGGATTTTGCTGGAAGGTCTGTCGGAGTTGTGGCATCGTTAGTGAAAGAATAAGTGTGAGCATGCTCGCTCGTTATACGAAGCTTAAGGATAATCTATGATAGATTTTCTTGTACAGTGTAATCAAGACTATTATTGCAAGACACACTCAACTGTGTCTTTAGCAACAGCAAGTGAGGCATTGCATGTTATGCTAACAATAAAATAAGAAAGATAAGTTAGAAATGTCAGGGTTGAAAGGTATTGCTCATCCTGCTGCTACTGTTATGTAGTGGGGTTCTGCTACAGTAGGGGCCAGGCTGTTTTATGATTTATAGCTTTGTTATGCTTTTGTTGAATGATGTTTTGATACGCTCGCCATGGTTTTAGCTCCTCGTGGACCTGTCTTTATTATTCTGGTTCCTTTGGAGAAACTGTCTGAGCTTATACTTGCCATGTATCCTCTCTTACAGGTGTAGCATGCTGGGTACCTACATGATCCCAGATCCAGTTAGCTTACTGTGAAACAGTAACAGACCGAGAAGCTGCCAGTAGTTGCACACAATGCTGTTTTACCTGGGAAAGCTGGGATAGAAAACAACATTTCTCTGATTGAAAAGGTGAGTAATCTAAAATTCAAATCCAAATAACACTGCACTGTACCAAGAGCATATTTCATGAGTTACCAGGGATCTTGTGTAGGAAGGAGATTGCTTGCTATCTGGGACCGCGTTACTGAAACCTTCTGCCACTTGAACTACATGGTGAGCTGAACTGGGGAACTTTAAATGCAAGTTAAGAACTTGCCAGTCAATATTTAGTCCATGGTCGGCATTTTTTTAAAACACTGACTACTGCAGGTAGAATTTGCCCTAGATGTTCAGTGTTGAAGTACTGGCACTGAATGTTTGGGGCTAATTCTTCCTATGGAAGCCCCGGAGATTATGCAGGTCCCACGACCCCAATTAGAGTTTCTGACCAGGTTCTGACCCATGCCATGATTTTGATCCCCCTCTGCCCCCCCCCCCGGAAAAGCATAAACCCCTCTACCTTCCAAACCTCCCTTCTGCCCCCTCCCCCACGGTATAAACCTCCCTTCCTCTTCCCTCCCACCCAGAAGGAATATCAAAGCCTATCTTGAAGCTCCCTGGTGGTCTCGGATGGCATACGGGCAGGAGCGGTGCCCACTTGTTCCTGTCAGGCGCTTCTGCCTGACCTCTAGAGGCTCCTCGCTACTACCAAAGTACCATGAAGGATGCTGCCAGAGGTCACGGCAGCCATTTTGAAGAGGTAACTGAACTGGCAGGGATGAGTGGGCATCGTTCCTCCATGTATTACCGCCCCCCACCCCCGACCGCCCCCCACCCACCAGAGACCACCAGTAGTTTCAAGGTAGGCCTGGGAGGCCTATGTGGGTGGATAGGAAGTGGTGAGTGTGTATGTAGGGTAGAGGGAGGAGGAGGGTTCAAGCCTGTCCTGTTTTTTTTCGGGGGAAGGGGATCTGAATGGGAGGGGGGATATATGCAGTTCTGGGCTGAGAGGGAGGATTGGAAGATGGTGGTGGTGGGGTTTCTTTAGGTTGTTTTGGGGAGGTGGAAGGGAGGATCAGAAAAGGTATTTATGTAGTTCTAGGGGTGGTGGGTGGGTGGGGTGGAGAAGGAGGATTGGAAAAAGGGGGACAGCTAGAATTTTTCTTACGCTTCCCAGAGGTCAACCAGGCACTAGCCAATATTCAGACCAGTGCCTGGTTGCCTCTGTGGCTAAAGTTAGGACAGCCTTTTTTTTCTAATTTTAGATGCTTGCTTAACTGGCTGCTAACCTGTTAAAACCTGGCTCCTCCCATGATCTGCCAATGGTCCACCCGAGCACTAACCAGATAGCACAGGAGTGGGGTGTGGTGAGGTTCAGGGATGCTGTCTGGTTAAGTGCCACTGAATGTCAGTGGATAGCCCTGACAAGTGATTTTATTTATTTATTTGTTACATTTGTATCCCACATTTTCCCACCTATTTGCAGGCTCAATGTGGCTTACATAGTACCGTAAAGGCATTCGCCTAGTCCGGTAGAGAAACACAAGGTGATAATGTGGTTGAATAACGGCATTCGTCAAGTCTGGTAAAGAAACAAATACAAGGTGATATTGTGGTCGAATAAAGGGAAATGTGTATCAGGTACAATGTTATAGTGGCCATTATGAGCTTTGGTTTTACTGTGTTGCAGAGTGTAGGTATTTATGTTGGGTCGGTGGGGTATGCCTTTTTGAATAGGTAGGTTTTCAGTGATTTCCTGAAGTTTAGGTAGTCATAGGTTGTTTCACAGCTTTTGGCAGTGCGTTCCATAATTGTGTGCTTATATAGGAGAAGCTGGATGCGTAGGTTGCTTTGTATTTGAGTCCTTTGCAGTTTGGGTAGTGGAGGTTTAGGTATGTTCGAGATGAACTTAGATATGTTTCTGATTGGTAGGTCAATGAGGTTTGTCATGTATCCTGGGACTTGGCCATAGATAATTTTATGTACCAGGGTGCAGATTTTGAAGGTGATTCGTTCTTTGATTGGAAGCCAGTGCAGTTTTGCCCGGAGGGGTTTGGCACTTTCGAATTGCGATTTACCAATATCAATCTGGCTGCTGTGTTTTGAGCGGTCTGGAGATTGTCAGTTGTTCCTTGCATCCCACATAGATTCCATTGCAATAGTCTGTATAGCTTAGTACCATTGTACAAGTTTGCGAAATATTTCCCTCGTGAAGAACGCTTTTATGCGTTTACATTTCCACATTGAGTGTAACATTTTCTTTGTTGTGGAGTTCACTTGGCTCTCGAATGTGAGGTTGCGGTTGATTGTAACACCAAGTATTTTCAGACTGTCTGAGATAGGGAGGGTGTGGTCTGGGGTGATTAAGGTTGTGGGTTTGTACGTGTTGTGTTGAGATGAGAGGATGAGGCAGTGTGTTTTTTCAGTGTTCAGTTTGAAAAGAATTTGCGCATTAATCCATGGTGTTCAAACCGAGTTCGATTTTATTGTTGATTTCTGTTAGATCATGTCTGAAGGGAGTGTATATTGTGACATCGTCTGTGTAGATGAACGGGTTGAGGCTTTGCTTTGATAAGGACTTGGCTAGTGGGATCATCATTATGTTGAAAAGTGTTGGTGATAGTGGTGATCCTTGAGGTACTCCACAGTCTGCTTTCCAAGGAGGAGATATGTTTAAGTTTGATTTCACTTGGTATGTTCTGGTGGTTAGAAAACCCTTGATCCAGCTAAGTATATTTCCACCAATCCCGAAGTAGTCTAAGAGTAACTAGGCCCTTATTTTTTTTTACTGTAGCGTATGGGACGTTTGGTATAGTTAATTGATGGGGTCCATATTAAGACCTGGGGCATCTTTAAAGATAGATATAAATCACGCAGATTGGTGTTATGTTGTTGGCATAGCTCAGTTTCTTTGGCTGATGGTGTCTGTCCTTTGCTGCTTTTCTTTTGTGGTGTTTGAATATTGTATTTTCTGGTGAAATCTTTGCTCCACCTGCTTCTTCCCTTGTGATCTATTTATTGTATTTTTTTTTTATTTTCTCTCCTAAAATATTTGTTATTGTAAACAGCTCCATAATGCTTTCTTGCTTAAAGAGAGATACATCTTGGACTGAATTCTATAAATGATGCTCCGAAAAATAGCGCTATTCTGTAAATGTCACTTAGGTAGGCGCTGTTTATAGAATAATGCTTAGTACAGAGAACCTTGACTACATTCACATGCGACCATTTACACCAACGAAACCTTAGTGTAAATCCCTGCACCTGTGTTAGGCACGGATCCTCTTTATTCTATAATAATGGGCGGAAATTAAAGGAATGCCCTTGATCCACCCGTGCCCCCTTTTTGGACCTGCACGTAAAATGTACACATGTAAATTTAATTAAATCTGATTAGCACCAATAATTGCTTGTTAAGATCTCAATTATTAGTGCTAATTGGCTCGTTATTGAAATTATGCATGCCCAAATATGCACATATAATTTTTAGCACTTTTTATAGAATTTTGGGACTTGTGTTCACTTTTTTATATCCATTTATTTATTATATCAAATTCATAAATCATTCCTCAATGTTATGCCCAAAGCAATGTACAACATAAAAAAATATACAATGAACATAATATCTAATAAATAGACTACAATAAACACTAATAGCCTCAAAACATTTTCCCTGTCCTCTGCACTTACTCCCCACAACCCAAACACTTAGCACACTCTGTTCCATCCTGCCACTCGACCAGCAAGGATCTCACATTTTCCAAACATGTTTGGTAGGTCAACGGTAAACTAAAGTCCAGCAGATCTGAGGTCTGGTGACCATTTGGCAAACTACCCCCCCCCCCAAAAAAAAAAAAACAACACAAAAACACCAAAACAACCCTTCTAGGTAAAACATTTTATGTATTACCAATAACCACAGGATTTCTGCTACAGAGCGTTACTGTTCACATGACCAACAGGAAATATATTTCTAGAATACTGAACATACTACTCTGTTTAATATACAATGCAAATGCTTCTATACTGTAGTTACCAAATTTTGGTTCATTGTGGATTTACAATAAAATATGCCAGCCAGTTCTGGGAATATTACAATTCTCTCATTATCAAATATTTCAATGAAAATTCATATAATTTGATTCAGATCTAATATAAAATGGCAAAACATTCCAAAATGTTGCAGCCTGATAAGGAAAAACAATGGAAAAGGTGTTTATTTTATATTTTTTTTGCTGAAGGGAAATTCAGAATGAATTGATCCCTGAAATAAAATGTTCTGTCTATTATTTTATTAAGGGGTCTATTTACCAATTGTAACATATGATGGAGCTGACCCAAAGAAAATCATATGAACTAGGGAGCAGATCTTAAAATTAATTTGTGCTCCTGTTGGCCACCAATGTAACTTAATCAAAGAGAGATGCCTGCTCAAATTTTCTAGCAGGACAAATTAGTCTAGCAGTTGTATTTTTTATATCTGAAGATGCTTAATTAACTTGTTACAACAGCCTGAATAAAAAAGGATTGCAATAGTCTGTGTATGTTGTATTATGTTGGTGTGCATTAGTGTTCACCTCATCTTTAAGGGATATTCTATCATCTGCACCAGAGAGATGGTGAAGGGGATCCTTCCCTGTTGTGTTGAGGAGTTTATCTTGTTGGGCAGACTGGATGGACCGTGCAGGTCTTTTTCTGCCGTCATCTACTATGTTAAACTAATTAAAGTGTCTCTATTGTCTGCTTACTTCTGATATTGCTCTTTGCCCCCTATACTAATGTGCCTGATTTTCAGGTGGCAGCGATCAGCGTTTTGCTGACTGCTGCTGGTATTATACCTGGCAATTCAATGCCGGGCCATGTCCAGCCGCAGGCACTGAATTTAGGGTTTCCAGAGCCAGCTTATGCATAGCTGGTTAAGTATATGATATTCAGCATTTAACTGGTTATGGGTTAGTGCATAAAGGTAGGACTGACTTTTATGTGGTCCTGTTTACGTGGTTAACCTGGCCAGTTAAGTGCCGAATATTGGCAGTCAACAGCCAAGTGCCGACTTTGCCCCGGAACACCCTCAAAATAGTCAACTTTTAGTTTGGCACTAATTGGTTATTTTCAGTGGTACTAACCAATTAAGTGCTGCTGGAAATTAGTGGTTAGCCCTAAACAGGTGATTTAACTGGCCAGGAACCATTGTCTTGATGGTTAACTCATTTTGAATATCGATCCCTACAATTTTATCTAACCCTAATGCAGCCTCGCAGTAGCCCCTCCCTAGCCCAACTCCACCTTAGCCTTCCCAAACAGCTGAGTCACTAACCACCTAGGTGTGTGGCCTTTATAAAATACACATGTACCCCAATTGAGTACACACACAAAGCTGCACATGCTCAGAGCAGGTGTAACTTTGTGTGAGAGCATTTGTGGGTTGTTGGGGATTAATTTAAGCCTCATTTATCAAGACACATACATGCATATATAGCCTTTGTAAAATAAGTGCAGTTTTAGCTTTTTTTTTAAATTCATTCTCTTATAAAATTACTCCATTTGTGGTTTACTAACAGGCTTATTTTCAAAAGAGAAGGGTTCCCATCTTTCAACACAAATCGGAAGATAGGCGTCCTTCTCCCAGGGTCGCCCAAATCGGCATAATCGAAAGCCGATTTTGGGCATCCTCAACTGCTTTCTGTCGCGGGGATGACCAAAGTTCACGGGGCATGACGGAAGCATAGCGAAGGCGGGACTGGGGCGTGCTTAACAGATGGGCGTCCTTGGCCGATAATGGAAAAAGAAGGGCGTCCCTTGTTCTGTCCTCTGACAGCCTCGCACTAGTTTATAACGTGATCCTAAAATGTGTGTAATGCCTTTACTGTTATTCTCAGTTCCAAGGACTATCATTGCTGCAGTTTCTCACTGGAAAAATACGTGAGCAATGCATTGTGGGTAATGTAGTTCACAGGCAGTGCAACTACACTTGTTTGGCTATGTAAGAACTGTTACCACTGGTTGTGAGGCTGCCCAGACCTCCTTTCTCTCTCTGCCAAGCCTGGCTCTTTTGTCTTTCTGCTATCATTTCCTGTTCAATCTTACTATATCTGTCCTAAGAGGTCAGCCAGGTATGACCTTTCCCTCCTATCTCTAGGACCACCCCTTGCTATCCAATGGCAGGCTCTGTCCCCATTGGTCTCTATCTGCTCCTCCCTGTGTGAAGCCCCACCATTTCTTTGTCCTTTCAGCCACGAGGGCTTCTTTCACCATTCTAGCCAGGGACATGGAGCTAACACCATCTTGCTCCAGACAGCTGTGTCCTGCTGAGAACTCCCTGTAAAGAACCTGGTTTTTTACCCTGAGAATATCTCCTTCCAAATGAGATATCGCACATTCCAGTCACCCAGCTTTGGCCTATTTCTACCTGTTCAACTACCCTCCCCACCTGCAATACAACTACCTCTCTTCAGATCTCCACCCCCCACAGCCTCCAGATTAAGAAGTCTCTGTATCCTGAACATCTGTCTGTGAGTAAATGATCTGTGATTTATTCAATAAAAGAGACTTCATAAAAATATAGAGACTTCAGGTGATTTGATGTGCCAGGGTTATACTCCACGGCATGAGCTTCATGAAACAAGCCTCAGTGGCCGGAACATCCCTGATGAGCACTTGACCGACTTTACATGGTCCATTTTTTCTTGCGACCAAGCCTAAAAAAGGTGCCCAAACTGACCAGATGGCCACCGGAGGGAATCGGGGTTGACCTCCCCTTACTCCCCCAGTGGTCACTAACACCCTCCCCCTTAAAAAAAAACTTTTAAAATATTTTTTGCCAGCCTCAAATGTCATACCCAGCTCCCTGACAGCAGTATGCAGGTCCCTGGAGCAGTTTTAGTGGGTGCAGTGCACTTCAGGCAGGCAGACCCAGGCACATCCTCCCCTACCTGTTACACTTGTTGTGGTAAATGTGAGCCCTTCAAAACCCACCACAAACCCACTGTACCCACATGTAGGTGCTCCCCATCACTCCTTAGGGCTATGGTAGTGTTGTACAGTTGTGGGGAGTGGGTTTTGGGGGGCTCAGCACCGAAGGTAAGGGAGCTATGCACCTGGGAGCAATTTCTGAAGTCCATTGCAGTGCCTCCTAGGGTGCCCGGTTGGTGTCCTGGCATGTGAGGAGGACCAGTGCACTACGAATGCTGGCTCCTGCCATGACCAAAGGGCTTGGATTTGGTCATTTCTGAGATGGGCGTCCTCGGTTTCCATTATTGCTGAAAACCGGGGATGACCATCTCTAAGGACGACCATCTCTAAGGTCGACCTAAATGTTGAGATTTGGGCGACCCCGACCGTATTATCGAAACGAAAGATGGACATCCATCTTGTTTCGATAATACGTGTTTCCCCGCCCCTTTGTGAGGAAGTCCTGTGAGGATACCCTCAGGGAAACGGTGCCCGTTCGATTGTGCCCCTGTTAGTATACATCTACTACACCTAAAATAACATTGGCCTCTAGTCAAAATGACTTCTCCAATTCTTTGTCCATAGGAAAAGATCTGTGAAGTACCCTACTAGATTATAGACCTTTTTTCAATATAGTTTAATATGAAGTACTAAGCGTGATACCTCAGTTATTTTACTTTTGCAGTTTTCTGTTGCTCAGATAACTGTCACAGTGCTTAGAGGAAGCCTTTTGTATAAAGGGCTGTATGGTACAGGTTCTCACAGAACATGTTTCCTTTCTTGATTAAATATTGGTACGAAACCAGAGGTTACGCCTTCACATGATCAGAACAACTATCAATGTCAATGAAAGTGAAGCTATAGGAGCACTGCAGGCAAGGCATGTGCAGTAATTTTTACCAGGTCAGTACAATTTGTACCTGATGTCATTGCCTAAATTTTAGGAACAGAGGGCAGATAAATTGGCACGTGGATTTTATAGTCCTCAAAAGCGGATTGTTCTGTCATGTAATGTTTTCCTTTGCAGCAGCCCAGTGAGATTGTTCTGCATGATTAGATTTGACTGTAATCTCTACCAAATAGGGACTGTCTCTTCTGTATAGTTGTAAAGTGCTGCATATGCCAAGTAACCCTATATAAGTGATTTAGTAGTAGTAGGACTGCATAAACTTTTCTGTACCTTCTGGAAAATTCTATGATGAGAAGGGGCATTTATGATTTTTTTTTCTGGACTGTGTCTTTTAATTGTGTGTTATTGGTACAGTATGTGCTGCTATAGTGCTTATTAAATCACAGAACTAAAGTAATTAAACACAAATATTTCATTTCTTAATTTCGGTGCCAAAATCAGTATTGTGTAGTAGCAGTCAAACACTGGGCAATGTTACCACAAAATAAACTGTTTATTGCTAAAAGAGTTGAATACCCTAATGTCACCAATGTACGAACAACTGTAAATGTCTAATATCTGCACTTTTTAGTTGATCCTTCTCTGCAAATGTTGCCTCTACCTTCCTGTGCATTTGCTGCCAAATTGACACGATTCTCCTTTGAAGGCTTCTAGACTTAAAACGCAGATGTCGGCACACTCGCACAGGTCTGAGGTTAAGGCATCCTCTGAGGTGGCAGTTTCAGAAGTTGGTGCCTCTTAGTGGGTGGAACAGTGCTGCACAGTGAGCACCCAGATCCCATTCAAGAAAACTAGCATAAACCAGTATTGGCATGCCCTGCAGTTACAACAGCCGTAAACCTGGCATAATTGTGGATGCCTAAATGCAGCATGGGCAGCACCAAAGAAAAGCGTCAAATATAGGTGAACAATTATACAATTATCCCATGTGTAAAGCAGCAACATGATCCTTGCTCTACACTTCCACATGACACATTGTGTGGACCAACCCGCAACTAGAAACAGCACATTTGGTTGAGCTATGATAGTCAATCTGGCTTTGTAACATTCACAATACTTGCATTTTTAATGATTGGGAGGTTTCTGGACAATATTGAGCAAACCTGAGCTGGGTGCTGCCTACTTGTATGCCTGACTCTATCCTGCTTGTTGACAGAAAAAGCATGGTTTCTTACATGTAATAGACAGTGGCGGCCCTACAATTAGGACAACTGAGGTGGGGTCCTCGGGTGGCACTTTTTATGAGCAGCATCTTCCCTCCCTGAGGCAGCCTATCTATTTTTGTTTTTCTAAAGTAGGTAGCGGGTGGCAGCAATCCATATATGCTGCCCTGCCACTGGCACCGGCTTCTACTCTGTACTGCAGCCGGCCTCTCTGACATAACTTCCTGTTTCCTTGGAGACGGGTCACAGCCGTACAGAGGAGAAACCGGTACTGGCAGCAGGGTAGCGTGTAGAGATCACTGCTGCCACCGCCTTTTGAAAACAACAACAAAAAGAAGGTAAGCTCATGGGGGGGGGGGGGGGTTGAGGAAGGATGGAGGAGATGCCAGACTGCAGCTGGGGGGGGGGGAGTTGGCAGAGAGAGTGCAGAAAGATGTTGGACTGGAGGAGGGGGCCACAATGCTGAGGGCTAGGGTGCCATCTCATTCTTGCCTCAGGCGACAGATTGCTTTGGGCCGCCCCTGATAATAGGTATCCAGAAGGACTGATCACTGAGAGTTGCATTCCTTTTTGAGCTATGGAACAAGCTTGAGGAGGCTGAGATGGCTGCATATGGGATGGAATGTGATGCTCAGAACTTGACACTGGTTTTGAGCTCTAGGAGAGCTGTTCTGTCCCATGTATTCAGTGCTGCTCTCTGGATAATTTAGTGATGTATATAGTTGCTGAGCAGAGGCATAACTAGGTGGGTCGCCAGGGGAGTGACCGCTCCCCCAAATGGACTTGCGTCCTCTCTCCGCTCCAGTCAATGCCTCAACAAGGCTAAGCTTATGGTGCTGAGTGGCGACTGTCAGAACACTATTTGGCTAGATGAAGGCCTGTCTGGATTACTTATTCAGAGAACGGCTGAATATTATCACTATCTGGGTACCACCTCTGCTGCTCCCTTGACCCTGCTCAATTTTATGGATAATATTTTAAATAACTTTTCAGATAGCTATGCTGTAGCCACCAGGTGACCAGTTCATAACTCCTTTTGTATATTGGCCAGATAGAGAATGTGCTCCTCCTCTGCTTTCAGATAGTGTCTTTTTTTTCCAGTGGATGTTGTGTGGTTGTTTATACCAAGTCTTGCGTATCAATATCTTTCTGTCTGGTTATACTACTACTTTGGCTCATCTGAGAGGTGTTGAGTGATGATCAGTTTTCTTCTTTTAGTTGGTCTGGAAATGCGGAGGCAATGTTTCAGATCTTTCCAGGGCATGGTGCTTGGATATTCTTGTAAATTCTCTTGGGATTCTTTTTTGAGGGGGGAACTAGATTTAGGATTTTCTACATACTGCTTTATGGAGCAGTTGGTACAGGAGCCAACAAGAGGAGGAAAAATTCTAGACCTTGTCCTTAGTGGAGCGCATGATCGGTTGCAGGAGGTAATGGTGCTGGGACCAATTGGTAACAGTGATCATAATATGATCAGATTTGATATCAGCTCTGGAGTAAGTACACACAGGAAATCCAATATGTTAGCATTTAATTTTCAAAAAGGAGACTATGATAAAATGAGAAGAATGGTGGGGAAAAAAAACTTTGAGGAGCAGCTGCGAAGATCAAAAATTTACATCTGGCGTGGATGCTGTTTAAAAATACCATCCTGGAATCCCGGGCCAGTTATATTCCATGCATTAAAAAAGGAGGAAGGAAGTCAAAACGACAGCTGTCATGGTATAAAAGTGAGGTGAAGGAAGCATTAGAGTTAAAAGAAAATCCTTCAGAAAATGGAAGAAGGATTGACTGAAAATAATAAGAAACAGCATAAGGAATAGCAAGTCAAATGAAAAGCGCTGATAAGGAAGACAAAGAGAGACTTTGAAAAAAATTGCATTGCAGGCAAAAACACGTGGAGGCACATAATCAAACGGGGACGACCATCTCTAAGGGCGTCCATCTCTAAGGACATTCCGGCGAAGGGGCGGGGAACCCGTATTATCGAAACGAAAGATGGGCATCCATCTTTCGTTTTGATAATACGGTTGGGGACGCCCAAATCTCAACAGATCAACACTGTGAAATCACTGGTACAGTGTCCTGGTTCTGTGAAGTGCTGTCCCCCTGTACCAGTGATTTCACAGTGAAAATACTGAAAGGTAACTTTAAAACCATACAAGAACGTAAGACCTTTGAAGTCAGAATGATTGAATATTTTAACACCCAACATAAAGGACTTAACAAGGACCTGGGGTTCCTAGCCCATTATAAACCATAAAGCTGTATGTCTCTGTTGATCACCCCACCCCTCACCTATCCACACCCATCCTGTTAGAATATCAATGATATGCTTTGATGTCCCCATACATACCTCCGACCCACCCCCATCCTCCCACCCTGTCAGACTGTCATAGTAATGCTTGAAGGTTTTCACTTATATACACTGTCAGCTAGCACATTTGCTTATTTCCGATCTGACGAAGAAGGGCAACCTTCGAAAGCTAATCAAGAAATGTACTAAGGTACAAAGTAGTAAATTTAAAACAAATCAAAGAAAATATTTCTTCACTCAATCTGTAATTTAAACTCTGGAATTCATTGCCAGAGAATGTGGTAAAAGCAATTAGCTTAGCGGGGTTTAAAAAAGGTTTGGATAGCTTCCCAAAAGAAAAGTCCGTAAGTCATTATTAAGATGGACATGGGGAAAATTCACAGCTTATTTCTAGGATAAGCAGCATCAAATGTATTGTACTGTTTTGGGATCTTCTGAGGTACTTGTGACCTGGATTGGCCACTGTTGGAATCAGGATGTTGGGCTTGTTGGACCTTTGGTCTGTCCCAGTATGGCATTGATTATGTTCTTATGTACCATCTTCCTGATCAATTAAATATGATGGAGTATCCTCCTCACTTTGTTATTTAGAGCATGAGATTCAAAGAGTCTTAGCAGCTTTTAATTCTTCTGGTAGAATGTTTGTGCTGTTTGCAAAATCAGTGATCATCAACATTTGACAAATTTGGGTTTCTGTTTAAAGTTTGACAGATGAAATATGTTATGCTGTGAAGAAGTAAGAGAAAGCTTTGGCAGTCTTGAGCATAGTACACCATTTGTCAGTGATAGGGATCATAATTTTAGTGGCGCTGCAGGAACAAGACTGAACAATTATTTCATCACAGCCAGAAGGACAGAAGAATTTAAAGTAGTACTGGTCTTGAATTTTCCTAAACAAGCTTCTCAGTGTGGGGCTTTTTTTTTTTCCCATATACAGAGACATTTATATTTACAGTCCAAGCAGCTCAGACTGATGGGCTGCTTTGTTGTATAGACATTGGAGGCTAATCTATGTGCTCCTATCAGACTAGCTAACGGGGAGATTCCTTCACCTTGTAATACAAAACTGGCAATTTCAGTACACTTATCTTCCTTTTAGTCTAGGGACTGTGCCAAGAGTTTTTTTTTTTTTACAAAGTTATGGCAGTACCTATAGATTCTCTGTACAAAGGGGATTTTCATGTCCATCCTGATCGACATAATAGGTGTCTGCTAGCAGATCTCTTTAAGGCACAATGTAGGAAAGTAGATCATGGTTGAAAAAGTTCTACTTTCAAATATAAAACAGAAATAATAGTGTTTTTCTCCCCTGAAGAAAGCAAGATAAGGTAATATAATCTGCTTTAAAGAAGAAGGCTTGGCTAATAATGATTCGCTTATGTCAGGCATCAGGTATCAAGCTACTCCTTTAACAAAAACTTACATTCACCCTCTTCAGCTTCATCTCCTAAGTCAGTGGAACAGATCTAACACTGCAAAACTGGATAAAGGACAAATGTTTTATATTATTATTATTATTATTACATTTGTACCCCACGCTTTCCCACATAATGCAGGCTCAATGCGGCTTACATAGTAATTTGAAATACAAAGTTAATAGAATTTTAATAAAACAGTAGTAAAACAATGTAAAGTTGGGCTTAGTAGTGTATGATAAGTTGCGCTAGATAATATACTAGGATAAAAGAGGGTAGACAGGATAGGATAGTGTAATTCGGGAGAAAGAGTAAGGTGGGATAAAATTAAGGAGGGATAAATTAAGGAGAGATGGAAAGAGAAGGATGAGAGGTTGGTATTTAAGTCAGAACAGAATTGGGGGTGGAAGTTGGCGAGATTAGGTTGGGGCATTTGGCTAGGCTTGCTTAAAGAGATGAGCTTTCAGCATTTTTCTAAAGGGCAAGAAGTCGTTTATTAATCGGATTGGTCTGGGTATAGCGTTCCAAAGCTGGCTGCCCAAAAAGGAGAAACTGGATACGTAGTAGGTCTTGTACTTAATTTCTCTACAATTGGGAAGGCGTAGGTTAAGATAAGTTCGTGAAGAATTAGATCTGTTTCTAGCAGGGAGATCGATCAATTCATTCATGTAGCCAGGGGATTCGCCGTGGATGATCTTGTGGGTCATTGTGTTGAAAAAGCCAATAATAGATCATTAAAAGACCAATAATTCCCTAGGTTGGTAGGTCAGACCGTCATAAATAAGGAACTACCTTCGTCAATGACAGAATCGGGTGCTGTTTATAGGGGTCAATGTCATAGAATGATGGAAATTTTAATACAAGGAGAAAGTTTCCTGTATTTAATCTGCTCACAGGACTGAAGTCTTCTCTTTTACAACAGTCGTTTAAATGGGTAAGATAATGACATTATCCTATGTACAGAAACAAGGGGGGACTACAGAGGAAAACAAAGAAAGTGTTAGTGTTGTAGAGATCAGAGAAGCATCTGGAAGTTAAGTTCTACTTATTTAGCTAGAAAATGTATAATTTTAGTGAACATGCCCCTTAAGAGTAAGAAAGGGATTGGTTAATAGAACGTGGGTTAATCTTTATAGGGTGGAAATTCTACCAGGTTTTGCAAGCAATCTGACAAACACTGGGTTACATCTCTTTATTTCTTTCTAGATCCAACAAAATGAATCCCTTTTTTGTGTATTGTATTTTTAAGTAGACAGTTCTCTCTTCTTTCCAGGTCAATTTGAGCCATGCTGAGATATGATGCTAGGAATCCTTGTTTGCAGTAGCTCAGAATTTTTACCCAATTACTTAATACATTTATAACCCACTTATATTACACAACTCTAAGGTGCACTAGCGTTTTTAGTGTCTCTAGTGTTAGCGTGCGCTAATTTTTAGCGCGGCTTAGTAAACAGGGTCCTAAGTAGAGAACAGATTTCAAATGGCGAAAGATTAAACACATTCAATACAAATAATAAAAATAACTCAAAAATCAAATACAGTAGATTCTATAAAAATATACACACCACTGTGACATAATACAGGATTATTTATTTATTCATTCTTATATCCCACATTATCTAAAAAATAAAATTGTGGTTCAATGTGGCTGTGGCTCACAATGAAACAATGAATAACAGCATACAAATAATGGATAGTTAATAATTACATAGAGAAACATTTTAAACAGATATTTTTGAAAGCTTTTTGAAATGGAAGATAAAAACTTATACTTCTGATTTCTTTAGGAATGAAATTCTACCATTTAAAACTTTGATATCCAAAACCAGCGGTATAAACAGTCTTAATAAATTCTATTTTTGCAACTAGGTAGATGTAAAAGCAGATATTCTCTTAATGTAGATCATAGCCACAGTGTGTGTGTGTGTGTGGGGGGGGGGGGGGGGGCAAAACTCCCCGGGCCTCCAGGGAGGACCCGGAGCAGTGGTCTCTCTCTGTGTTTCTCCTGCTCCTGATCGGACCCAGGTGATTGCGTCCTGACAGGACAGGAGAAAACTTCAGCACTGGCCCTCCTTGCATTGCCTGCCTAGCAGCTGCTGGGCACTCAGGCCGTGCATGCTGTTTTGAGACTGAGCATGTGCAACAGTCGTGCAGATTTTGAAAGTGATGCGTTCTTACATATCTTACATAGTGCGTATACATAGGCGTAGCATGATTGGGGCTCACTCATGCACATAACTTATAGACTCCTATATGTTGGGCACGTATCTCTGGCATTTAGGGTGTGAGCTCTGTGGATGGTGTAAGTGCTCATGCCTAACTGCATATATGCTGGTATTCTGTGAAGGAAAGTAGGCACCTCTGAGCACTTCAATTTATTTATTTGGATTTTGCTCGCACCTTTTTCAGTAGTAGCTCAAGGTGGATTATATTTGGGTACACTGGGTATTTTCCTGTCCCAGGAGGGCTCAAAATCTGAATTACCCCTGCACTGGATGGTAAGAGTGAAGCTTTACAGTACTTTAGTAAAAGGACCTTTAAGCATAGTGCAGTGACCTGAGAACCAAGGGAGGTGGGTTCAGTTCCCACTGCGGCTCCTTGTGACTCTGGGCAAGTCGCTTAGGGGTCTTTTACTAAGGTGCACGAGCGTTTTTAGCATACGCTAAACATAGGCACGTGCTAAATGTTAGCGATGCCCATAGGAAATACATAGGCGTCTCTAGCGTTTAGCGCATGCCTATTTTTAGTGCATGCTAAAACGTTAGCGCACCTTAGTAAAAGAACCCTCCATTGCCCCAGGTACAAAATAAGTACCTGTATATAATACATAATATGATCAACTGCTTTGATTGTAACCAAAGAAGGTGGCACATCAAATCCCATCTCCTTTCTCCTTTCCCTTTGAATGTTTTAAGCAGGGCTTTTTTTTGAGGGTGTACTTGGGGTACTGAGCACCGGCACCTTTTCTATTGTCTGGTAAAATTGAACCATGGTCCTCAAGTTTTAATGAAAGAGCTCAGGCTCTACACACCAATTCTGCCTTGTTATACATTCTGTGACTGGTTTCAGGGGGCCTGGCTATTGCGGGGTGGGTCCCTCTGAAGGTTGGCCTGGCATTTGAGTACTGGCACCTTTTTTGCTAGAAAAACAGACTGCTTTTAAGATGAAAATAAATATGCTATTTCATCTCTTTGCTTGAATCTCCTGTTCTTTTGTTCTGTAATGAAGCAGGAAAGATGTGCAAATTGAAGCCAAGTAGTTAGGTCCCTCCTTCTGCTCTGTGATTTTAATGAAGTGTCAGCCGGTCCAGTTTTACCAGCTGTAACCATGTGCCCCATTAAAAACTGCATTGCATTCTGACAGGAGAAAGAAAGCTGAATGAGTGTTAAGTGCCTGGTGAAGATCTGTCACCTTCTGTTTGCAGGACCTGTGATAGCTTCTCTGCTGACTGGAGGAAAAGTGTTATGAAAAGAGATCCCTGAGCAGGTACAGATAAGTGGAAGCTGATAGTGGAGTGTGAGAATCATTCTCCCTGGAGCTGGGAAAGGTAAATACAAGCCAGGAAAGTTTCTAAAAATGTTAATCTGTGGAAACTGATTGAATTTATGATTTGTTTTTTTGGTACACATTTATAATGTAAAGTTATACTTAGCTAGTCCATATTGGTGAGCTTTACTAATTAGGATTAGATTAGGTTAGAATACTCTTGTGAGAACTGTCAGTGTTTTGTTTTATTATTTATTAGGATTTATAGAGTTAACGTAAGTGCCTTCCATTTTCTTATGCAGGCTAACAATATTTTTCTGTTCATATTTTCCCGTGGGTTTTTTTCTTTCTTTTTGTTTTTTTTAATAAATAGACAAAGTTTCCTTATTGAATTTCAACATTTAAAATTAAAAACAAAAAGTACCCTGCATGGGTACATTTCCTGAGCCTGGACTCTGCTGTTCAGTGCATAAGTACATAAGTAATGCCATACTGGGAAAAGACCAAAGGTCCATCGAGCCCAGCATCCTGTCCCCGACAGCGGCCAATCCAGGTCAAGGGCATCTGGCAAGCTACTGGGGATTTCACAGAGGGTAGCATTCAGTCTGTAGGGCAGGGGTTCTCAACCCATCCTCGGGACTCACCAAGCCAGTCTGGTTTTCAAGGTATCCATAATGAATATGTATGAGATAAATTTGCATGCTCTGCCTCCCTTGTAGGCAAATATATCTCATTCATATTCATTGTGGGTATCCAGAAAACCTGGCTGTTTAGATGTGTCCCAAGGACTGAGTTGAGAATCCCTGCCTTTGGGGGGGGGGGGGGGGGGGGGGGGGGGGGGGGGGGGGGGGGGGGGGGGGGAGGGGGGGGGGGGCTGCTAGTCATGCACAATGCTGACACCTGCTGGTCATATTTAGGGCCTATGATTACAGGATTTCAGAATAGGCAGAGGGCTAAGGGGTTCTTTACTAAGCCGCGTAAGTCCAACGTGCGCCAAAATGGAGTTATCACCCAACCCACTCGGCTCTTGCGGTAATTTCATTTTTGGCATGCGTCCGATACATGCGTCTGAAAAATATTTTTTATTTTCGGGTGCGCGTAATGGACATGCGCCAAGTGGCATTTGGTGCGTGTAAGTCATTACCGCCCGGATTTTTTACCGCTAGGTCAATGGTTGGCGGTAAGGTTTCAGACACAAAATGGATGCGCAGCAATTTTGATTTTGCCACACGACCGTTTTCGGCAAAAAAAAAAAAGCCTGTTTTGTAGATGTGCTGAAAAATAATTCTGCGCGCACCCAAAACACACATCTACACTACCACAGGCCAATTTCAGGGCACCTTATTAAAAGGACCCCTCAGTGATTTTGGAGGAGAGATAATAATTGTGTGTGTGGGTGGGGGGTACCTAAGTACTTAAAAATGGTAGTTCATGGCATTGAATCACGGTTCTGATTTTGAGTATGCTGGCAACACCAGAGGTCCTCCTTTACCTCTTTGCCGCCCTCTCCCCTGAACAACAATGCCAGCAAGATCACTCAGCTGACAAACACGGTCTTTCTCTTCAGAAAGGGCTCCAGAGTTGCAGAACTTTTGCCACAATTTTTCTTCCTACACCATGTGGGTTTCGGGGTCCCCAGAGTGATGCCTGGTCTAATAGAATCTGATGGGATTGGCTGAGCCTTGAGTCACTTCTGATATGGGACTGTCCACCCAACGAACACTTCTAGCAGTCTGTGCTGCCTCCTCAACCCTTTTTATTAGTGATCTGTGCTGAGGGGCAGTGATGCCTGAACCACCTTCTTATTCAGGTTCCTCAATTTTTCCTCCCTGACACGAATGTGCTGATTTACAGGAGAGTGGTTGTACTGGCCACCCAACTCATCCCTCCCTTTTCTGAATCCACATAAATATGTGCTATGCATATGTAATGTGTACTTTTATGCACATATTTATTTATTTAATACAATTATACCCCACATTTTCCCACTAGTTGTAGGCTCAATGTGGCTTGTACAAACCGTAGGGTAGGCCATTTTATGTGCATAATTGGCTTATAAAATGACTCCCAGTATACACACTTTTCCCTGTGCCGGTACCATCAAAGTTTCTAAACAAATGCATGCACATTGTTCCGCTGAGAAACTTTATGATCACATACTTATACCTGCTCTTTGGCATACAATGTTTTCTAAAGTAGACATATTAATGCTAATTTCAGGAACACTTCTGCTCAGTATGAGTTTATTGGCTTATAGGAGGGAAATTTTCTAAAAGCCTATATTTATATAAAATAGTTTGAACCCAGAAATGCTTTTCAAAATTGCCCCCTTAGTTGTAGGGAATGGGGAAAGGGAATGGGACTTGATATACTGCCTTTCTGTGGTTTTATGTTTTATGCTGCTGTTGTAATCTTCTTTTGCCATGTCAAATAGTTGAGTAGCGTTGATGCTGGTTGCTGGTATATAGCTATTTCAGGCAAGTTGTGTATGCCACTGCAATAGTGACCCCAACAAGAGGTTCCCAACCAAAGCAGAGAGTATCAAATGCAGATCAAGGGCAATTATCTTTCGGAGAGACTGTCCTGAAAAATCTGAATATATAATATATTTGTCATAATCACCTGAGTTCTGACAGAAATACAGTGGGCATTAATTCAGTACAGATTTGGGGGAGGGGGTTCCCTTCATGGCACTTAGTTTTGACTTGGTAGCTTTGTCCATCTCTTTTGGACTGGGATCTGGCACTTAATCTTAATTTGCAACTGTCTGGGAATTCTTCCCCTTCTTTTATCTCCCTTAGCTTGTCCAGGTGACTTTTTCCAGAACACCGCAGTCGTGATCTCTATATCTGACCAGTAGATGTCGTCATTGCACAATGACTAATTCCCTCCCTCCCCACCCTCAGGGCTGTGAACACTGGCTTTTACAACATTCCAGCCCCAACTGACCAAGAGGTCAGAAGACCTGATCCGGGAATCAACAAGTCCCTCTGCATAGTACTACTGAGCCACCAGGCCGAAAGTTTCTTTTGAATAAGATTTAGGGGGAAGTTATTAACATGGGATACCATTTAGATGGGTTATTTTATCACAAGTCATGCGATTTTAGCAGAGACTCACTGTATAAAATGACTTATGGTAAAATATCCTATTTTAACAGTAGCCCATGTTGATAACTTCTTCCCTTAGTGTCTTCATTTGTTAGAATAACCCCTATAGAGATTTTTTCGCCCAGTAGCATTCTCCTCCTCCTCTTCCTCCTCCTTTGGGCTTTTAGCTCGGTTGTGGATGGCTCTTACTGGGGCTTTGGTGCCATAAATCTTCATTTATAGTACCCTTGAGTTATTCAACCATTCTAACCCTCTGTGGCATCCTCAGTCATGGTTGGCCCAAGGAAATTGTAAAATAAACAAGTCCTGTATAAACCAAGCACTAGCAGAGTAAATATAAAATTCATGATGATTGTGAAGGACCCTCGGACAGTGGCCTAGCTAGGGGTGCCAGGGGAGCAGCCGGCTCCCCCAACGAACTTCTGATGGTTCCTATTTTTTACGTGATCCGTTCCATTTAAAACATGCGCCAGCAAGTCTGCTCCCTGCTCCCCCAGCGCCTTCAACCTGGCTACACTTCTGCCCTCAGACCTGTCCTGCAAGCCCATATAATGTTTTCAACTGCTGCCTTACTGGGCTGCTGCTATAATGGCAGTCATAGGATTCCTCAATAATGCAGTTGTATTGGATATTACATATAGTGTCCAGATTCTTAAATCAAGGAAAATAAAAACATGCTCGGAAATCAAACCCAGGAACTCTACTGGTGGCAACTGATTAGCGTTTTCCCTAGGGTGGAGTCGTTGGAACTTCCTGAAAGAGCCCTGTAGGCCAAATAATGCAAATTATACACAGTATATTCAGAAGAAGCCTAGAGGCCCTTTTTACCAAGCAGCGCTAAAACGTGGCCTGTGGTAGCCCCAACACAGGTATTTACCTCACACCGAGGGCCACTTTTAGTGCCCGCTGGTAAAAGGTAGCTTTTTCCAATTTTCCTATAATGGCCATCCGCTAATTTTCCCATTAGCGTACGAGCCATTACTGCCACAAATTTTGTAGGTGGTAAGGACTCGTTTGCTAATCCTGCGCTAATCAGCGGACGGCAATGCTCAGTCGCTAACAGATTAGCATAGCCACGCCCACTCTCCGCCTCCAAACATGTCCCTAGAGCTAAAAAAAAAATTTTTACTTTGTGCATGGGTAGGGTGCACAGATTCCAAAACTACCGCAGGACATCTGAGCACGCCCCATGGTAATGTATTTAATCTGCGATAAACCTCAGGTTGGTAAAAAGGGCCCCCTCATCATTTTCAGCACTATAGTCAATACTTGTGGTGTAGCAGTTGATTATTTAAATGACCAGAAAAAAATAGGCTTTGAGCATTTTATGTAACTAAAGAGTCCTTTTACAGGCCGTAAAAGCCCTGATTTTCTATTTTCTGGATTAATGGCAAAATACAAATTTTAGACGTTGGGTCAGCAACAGGTAATATTACCACTGTGGATGGAGCCATGATTTTTGTGAATGGAAAAACTGTATGAATCTGATTGCTGTGATAGCAGAATAGCAGCTGTTTGTTCTCGGGGTGTTATGGCAGCATTGAAATTCAATATTCAAGAAACCATGTGTCATGATATAAAGATGAGAGTCCATTTTTAACCATGTGACAGTCCAGTCCTTAGCAACACAAGGTGCAGTATATTTTCATTCTGTATGATGTATTAAAAAGTCCAAGCATAATCTGACTGGCCACAAGGCTGTAAACAGGAAAGGAGAATAAGGAAGAAGATCCTAGAACAGTGGTTCCCAAACTTTCTCAGGTCATGGCACCCCTAGGTTATACATTTCCTCTCAAATCTACCCCCCCCCCCTGTTGTCACTGCTGCTGCCGCCGCTGATGGTATTGAGTCCTACCCTTCCATCCAGCTTCTGCCCACCTTCTCTCTCTCTCTAGCCCTTTTCCATCCTTCTGCCCGCTTTCCATCCCCATATTTCTACTCCTCTCTCTCTCTCTCCCATTCCCCCTTCTGTCCAGCATCCCCACTCATTTTTCCTCCCCTCTCTCCATTCAACATCTCCTGCCTCTCTCTCTCAACACCCCTCTTCCCTTTCCACCCTGTATCTTCTGTTTTCTGGCCACTGCTGCTTCTCCTGAGGAGCAGCAGCAGCCCTGGAAAAAGAACAAATAGAAAATGCAGGGCCACAGCCTTCAGGCACATGCTGTCGGCTCTGCCCCAGAAAAGGAAGTTGACATCAGTGGGGGTTGAGGATCGGCAGAGCCGACAGCGCATGCTTGAAGGCTGCGGCTCCATGCTTGCTTTCTGTTTTGCCGCCGCTGCTTCTCATTGGGAGAAGCAGCGGCAGTGGTGCCTGGTGGCAGTGTGTCTCAGGGAGAATGTCCCGTTTTGGCAGGAGTGTGGGAGAGATGATCCAGCAAAGCGGGAGTCTCCCACTGAATGCGGGGACTTGGCAGTTCTGTGGGAGGGAGGTGAAGAAAATATACAGCGGCACCCCTGTATATTTTGTACAAGTTTTGTACAAGTTTGCTGTGCTGCGACACAGTTTGTGAACTCGCTGCCCTAGAGGACTGTAAGTGCTACCTCTTACTGGAGGGAACTTAAGAGAGCTCCCGCACTCCGATTCAATTATTTTTTGCAGTGGCCAGCTTTTGTTAAACACAAAAAAAAAAAGTGGTGGTGGAGGGGGGAGGGTGTTTCTTTCCACCTTCTACTTTTCAATAGAGGTTCTAGCTTGGTGACCTGGAAGAAAATTAGCACAGATTATGATTATTATAAAGCATTACACCGAGTGCAGCAGATCTGGCAAAGAGCCCCATTATCAATACTCAGCAGGGCACATCGATATGACAAAATTAATTAAGTCCAAAGTTGATAGCAATACGTGTCATGCCAACAAAAAAATATTATATATATAATATTTTTTTTCCTTCATTAAAATAGTTTTGGAGCAGCTCAGGAAAATTGCAATGAGGATTCAGACTTGGATGTTTCTAAAGTCTCTTGTTCAGGTCATGTGCCTGAAAGAAAGCCTTAGTACACAGTGTTTTGCGTTCTTGAATTACGCTGTGCCTGTTTGGGTAATTGTATGTGGTGCTAAAGAGCGAGGCACAAAACCCCTCTGGCAAATTTCTTCCACAGGTAGAAGCCTTCCTTCCTGCATGCCAAGAAACCAGTGGAGTAAATCATTAGATTAATGTCGGCTAATGTGTCTTGAAGTGCCAGATAGGACTATCAATCTTGGAATTCCTCCAGTGCACAGACTGATATCGTGGAACTGCTTTTGTTCTGGGAGAAACACTGAGTGCATCGGAACACAATATAAAATAAAACATCAGCGAAGTGGACACAACTGAGTTCAGTGTCACATTGACCCATGGTTTAATCCCTCATGACAGAAAGAACCTTTACTTTACACCAGGGGCGTATCTGGACTCTGGCAGTAGGGGGGGCCAGGGCCAGAGGGAGGGGGCACATTTAGCCCCCCCTGGCACCACCGACCCCCCCCCCCGCCATTGCCAGAGCCCCCCCTGCCACCAACGACTCCCCCCCCCGCCATTGCCAGAGCCCCCCCCTGCCACCAACGACTCTCTCCACCTCCTCTCCCGCCGCCAACCCTCCCCCGCTGACGTTGTTTACCTTTGCTGGCGGGGGACCCCAACCCCCGCCAGCCGAGGTCCGCTTCCGCCTGCTTTTAAAAATAATTCTTCAGCTGGCGGGGGACCCCAACCCCCGCCAGCCACCAAGGTCTTCAAAGTTCTTGTTTGTCATCCTCCTCCGTGGCCATGCTGTACGCTGCTGATTCGCAGACAGGCGGACCCAGGCCCATACCTTCCCCCCACCTGTTACATTTTTATTTTTGTTTATTTTTGTTACATTTGTACCCCGCGCTTTCCCACTCATGGCAGGCTCAATGCGGCTTACATATTGTATACAGGTACTTATTTGTACCTGGGGCAATGGAGGGTTAAGTGACTTACTACTACTACTACTATTTAGCATTTCTATAGCGCTACAAGGCATACGCAGCGCTGCACAAACATGGAAGAAAGACAGTCCCTGCTCAAAGAGCTTACAATCTAATTCAGATAGTAAAAGATTTTTAGGGATTGTTCAAAGAATTAGTTTTGCACTATTGGGGAGACCTAAAAGGATATTATAAAACCTAGGGTCTGTATTGGTCTTGGGCTCTTATGTTTTAAATTAATTAATACAATACTGTATATACTCAATTTTTAGTTGTGTTATTGTACTTTATTGCAGTATAAACACGACATACGAGCCACAACATAATTTGACCTGTATGTAAAGGAAAGCAAGGACCTTCTTGAAACGTGTTATACCTGTGATCTTCAACCAAACAAAAATATGCATTTTGATTAAGAATGTTGTTGAGAAATAAATGTTACGGGGTCCTTTTACTATGGTGCGCTAATGGGTTTAGTGCACACTAACGCTTAGCTTGCGCAAAATGCCACGCAGCCCATTACATAACTGCGGACTTCTTAGCATTTAATGCACAATCGTTACCATGCGCTAAATTTTAGTGCACCTTGAGAGAAGGACCCCTAAGTGACTTGCACAGAGTGGATATGACCAGATGTCGCTTGATTTGGTATGCGGGCAGGTGTTAACTGCTCCCTGCTTTGGAAACCGTGCACAGCAGTGATGACAGGCCTTAGTGCCAGCATGATGAGAGATGCCAGAGATGAGGGTCCCACGGGCAGGGCAGGTTTAGCTAATCTAATGCTTTCCAGAGATAGCACTGACTCTCTGAACCTAACACTGTTCTGTGTAGCCAGTTCCTTTCAGACCCCTAAATGAGAAAAGGGCAAATTCATTTTTAGTGCTTGTTGCCCTGGTAAAGGGCATGTGGTTATTCAAGTTTTGTATATTGGACTGGCAGTGTTGCATAGTAATTGTTTTTGTAATTTTCACTTGTAAACAGAATTGCATTTTTGTGAAAAAAAAAAACCAAACAAAAAACATTCAGAAAGCCATTGTTTCCACATGGAGATTCACATTATGTAGAGATTTCAAGGGGGCTTGGTATAGGTAAGACTAAAATCTACAAATGTATTCCCCATTTCACAAAAGACAATACATGTATATTGGGGGGGGGGGGGGGGGGAGCTTCACATCCTCTTTTACACCTGCTAAACAGCAGAGGTGGACATAAACTCCATAATATTAAGGAGAATGACTCCGATAATACCTCATATAAGGCCCTGGCTGAAATGATCACTTTTTCAAAATCTATAGCGCAGTCTCTGAGCAAAGAAAGCTGCTGGTCTTTTTCCAGGGAACACAGGTACGGGAAACCTTTCTATGTCGATGCTTGCTGTGGAGCAGAAAGAGGAAGGATAGAAGAGGTGCTACTTGACCCAGCCAGGAATGAAAGAAGGAACAAGGAGAATCCCAGAGGAGCGGCCAAGATACAGCCTCCAACACCAGATTTCCCTCTGGGGAGAAACAGCTTTATGCTAAGGTATGTAACTAAGACTAGAGAATTAGGGAAGGAGAATATAAGAGACAGTATCTGTGATTATCTAACCTGCCTATCAGGTACAAAGTTATGTAAATAGTTGCATTTAAACACTGTCTTAGTTGACTTGTAGTTTGAATAAACAGTCTTGGTTTGGATTGGAATTGATATTCATGTGTGGAATGCTTTATTATCTGATTTAATTATGCTAAGTGGATTAAAGTGTTGGCCAGCCTCCTAGCTTTTGGTAGTCCCAGCCTTGACCCCAGTTATCAGTCCTATAAACTTTAAGTAACCCACCTTGATGCACACCAGGCACAGGGAAAAGGGTTTTTATAAAATTATTTGACTGCATCCACGCATCCACCGCACAATTGTTAATTCTACCTCGGATAAAGAGGTATGGTAGCTGTTAGTCCACTTTTAAAGGTCATAAATAGAAATAAGACAAAAAAGAAAAGAATATAAGATGATGCCTTATTAGGACTAATAATACATTTTTTGATTAGCTTGTGAGGGCAATGCCACCTTCTTGATTCTGATCTGAAGAAGATATTGCCTTCAAAAGCTAATCAAAAGATGTATTATTAGTCAAACGGGCGGTAATCAGCATTTCAATGTGCTTTGAACATTACTGCCCGGTTAACGCGTGAGACTTACCGCTAATCAATGGCTGGCAGTAAGGTCTTAGACCCAAAAAGGACGCATGCCAATTTTCATGTTCGCCCCCAAAAAAGGCTTTTTTTTTTTTTTACAGGTGTGCTGAAAAAAGATTCTGCGCATGGCCAAAACATGCGCCTACACTACCGCAGGCCATTTTTCAGCACCTTAGTAAAAGGACCCCTTGAATCTTTTCCTTCCCTAGACCACAAATTAGGAGGAGATTAGTCCAAATCTCCGGAGTAGCTAATTAACAATAATAGAAATGAAGAAAAAGGCTTAGCACGCAAAAAGGACCCCCAACTATATATTTATCCCAAAACTAAGCTAGACGTTAACAGTAAATATTTTCTTCAAATCAATAAAAGCTTTTAGCTGTTCGCGCGGAGAAAAACACATCTCACTCCCAAATATTAACTATACATTTACAGGTGTAAACAAGTAGAAAAGACACTCCAAGTGCCACAGTTTCAGATCTCATTGCCAGAAAATTCTTTCTCGCTTGGGTTTGTCTGGTGACATCAGGATACATCCAAAAAGTTTTCCCCACAAAAGATAACTTGTGCATTTTGAAAAGAGACTCATCACTGCATTTAAGTCTTGTTCAAATACAAATGACACCAGTAAAGTTGCAGTCTGAGCAGTATCCGATAGTAAAGTTTCCAGCAACTCGGAGACATTCAACAAATCCTTCTTACCCGCTTCTTTGACTTGTGCCCCCTGGTTCTCCCTGGCAAAAACTTAGAGGGAACATAATATATCCGATTTAGGAGAAACAGCGTCGGGAGGAATTTTCAAAACTTCAGTCAAATATCTTTGAAATACATTTAGGGGAGCAAATTCCTGGGATTTTAGGAAAGTTCAAGAAGCGGAGATTTAACCTAAGATTGTAATTCTCCATCTGCTCAATCCTTCTCTGCAGAATTAATTTATCCTTCACTATGGCTGCAGTCAAATCTTGCAAGTTCTTTTATTTCCTTTAACCTCCAAAACTTCAGCTGCAAATCAACCATATTTCTCTCTAAAGATTTAATTATCAACAGTACTCACTAATGTAGAAACCTCTTTGGGTAGCCTTAACACTGTTAAGTCCAGCTTCTGGAGGCAGTTCATATGCTATCCATCATCAACCACCTCGGGTTTCCTCTTCAGAGCTAAAAGCTCCCCTGGGATTTCCACAGATCTCAGTACTCCATCTGGAGCTGCGGCTTCAACTCCGCATTGGAAGACCCATGCGGCAGCTCGGGCATGGATTTCTAGAAACTTCTGTGGTTGAATTGTTCTAACTCTACAGAGCACTAGTAAATTTACTAAAAACGCAAAGATGTTTCTTTTAGAATAAAGTAACATAGTAAATGACGGCAGATAAAGACCTGTATGTCCATCCAGTCTGCCCCACAAGATAAACTCATTTTACATGGTATTCAAATACTTTATAGATATACCCAAGTTGATTTGTCCTTACCAGTCCAGGGCACAGACCATAGAAGTCTGCCAGCACTGTGCTTGTACTAAAATTTCTGACGTTAACGTCAAAGCCCCTTAAAATTTACACTCCAGCCCATCATCTATCAGTCACGATCAGGGCATAGACTGTAGAAATCTGCCAAGCACGGGTTTTGCTTCCAATTACCGGTGTTGCCACCCAGTCTCCACTAGATTCCATGGATCCATTCCTTCAAACAGGATTCCTTTGGGTTTGTCTCACCATGTCTGAATTCCATTACCATTTTCGTCTCTTCCACCTCCTGCGGGAGGAAATTCCATGTATCCACCACCCTTTCCGTTAAAAAAATACTTCCCTGACATTACTCCTGAGTCTGCCCCCCCTTCAACCTCAATTCATGTCCTCTAGTTCTACCGCCTTCCTGTCTCTGGAAAAGATTTTGTTTGCGGATTAATACTTTTCAAATATTTGAATGTCTGTATCGTGTCACCCCTGTTCTCCTTTCCTCCAAGGTATAAGTACATAAGTATTGCCATACTGGGACAGACCAAAGGTCCATCAAGCCCAGCATCCTGTTTCCAACAGTGGCCAATCCAGGTCACAATATCTGGCAAGATCCTAAAAAAGTACAAAACATTTTATACTGCTTATCCCAGAATAGTGGATTTTCCCCAAGTCCAATTTAATAATGATCTATGGACTTTTCCTTAGGAAGCCGTCCAAACCTTTTTGAAACTCTGCTAAGCGGTACATGTTCAAATCAGCAAGTCTCTCCTTGTATGGTTTGGAATGCAAATCCCATACCATTTTTGTAGCTTTTCTTTACACCGATTCCAGTCTTTTTACATCTTTAGAAAGATATGGCCTCCAGAACTGAACACAATATCTGGCAGGTTCCATTTGTTTTTTGTTTTTCTTTTTCTCCTCCTCTGCTTTTCATTCTTTTTTCCCTACTTTTTTTTCTTGCTCATATTGCAACCACTCACTTGCTACAGTCTCTCTCTGATACACGCCCTTTTCCCTACCTGCATTTACACCTGCACTAATGACTGAAGGGAAATGCTATAGTACCACCGACCATAGGAGCCAACTTTTCAGAATTAAGGGGGGTGCTAAGCCCAATGGAAATAACCCCTCCCTGGACACATAGAAGGAATTCTCTCAATATTGGGGGTGCTCAAGCACCCACAGCACTACAGAGCCAGCTCCTGTGCCACAGACCCTTCACCTCTAGGTCAGCAGTTCAGCTTCATCTCAAGTTGATACGCTTTATAATACAAGAGGCCTATGTGGCATGAACTGGTGGTCTCTTTGCCACCACAGGGGCCATAGCAGAAATCTTTACATCACAGCAGTTGTCAAATTCCTAGATTGTAAATTTTACAGCACTTTTTCACAGATTTGTGACAAGGCCATAGGATAAGAGACCTTCAGTCTATTAATATTTTTCTGTTCTTCAAGAGTCTTTCCTTGATCCCTCTTATAGTTTTCCCGTTTCTCTAACCTGTCCCCTTCAGTGCTTCATACATCCCTTTGTCTATATTCACTCAACATTTGCCTCGTCTGTCTCTCAGCTCTTCCTTTCCCATCTTCTCTTATTACTTCCTCCAGCTCCCTTAGCCTCTCTTTTCCAGCTTTTCTACCTTCCTCCTGAACTTTATTTTGTCCCTAGTTGCAGCCCCAGTGATCCACACCAGCTTCTCTGTTTTATTTCATTTTGTAGAGCTGGTTAGGTTCTGCCTGTACAGCATTACCAGAACCCTTAACACTCTACCAGAATAAAAGCAGTTCTGACCTTTCACTAACCCCTGCAACTTCCTGAACATGGGCTATGCTCTGATGTGGCGTGATGGGTTGTCTTCAGCATCAAACTTTTTTTCTCTTTTGGTACCGAGGGGGGGGGGGGGGGCAGGGGGCATTCAATAATTTTAAAATTTAGATTTTTCTAATTTTTTTTCTCTTTTAGGCGATTCCACCCCATCCCTTTCCCACAAGGAGGTACCAGGCCTAGCACTATGCAGACATCCCATCGGCTGCTTATTGCCTGTTTTCTTCAGCTCATTCCTTCCTCAAAGAATTGGGTTTCAGCCAGAGAAATATCAACTTCTACAATGTGATACCTCAGATAGGCCGTGAGTATCCACCTGCAGTCCCATGAGTAGGGGAAGCATACATTTGATGCACTTTGAGCATTTTGAATATCCCTACCCAGTGCATTTTTTCTTGCGACAACTGTGCCGGTACTCAAATGCCGGGCCACCCTTCAGGGGTGGGGTGATCACTGAGGGACCCACCCCACAATATTCAAGCCCTCTGCAAACAGTCACCGAATCTATGACAAGGCAGAATTGATGTGTAGAGCCTGAGCTCTTTCTTAAACATGGGGTCCATGGGTCAATTTTAGCAGACAATGGAAAAGGTGCCAGTACTCAATACCCCATCAAAAAAAAGCCCTGTCCCTACCATAGCTACGGAAGGTGCAGCATATGAATTCTCAACATTTGGGCTAGAGTTACTAGGCATTTTTCTCACAGACATAAAATGATGCATATCTTTTAGTTCAACATAGTAAATGATGGCAGATGAAGACTAGTACGGTCCATCGCGTGTGCCCAACAATTTATATACCATAATTTAATCATATGTTATGTGAATTGAACAACAAAACAATGTGACATCGTATCTATCCCTATAATATGCCTGATTACAGGGTGGGCTAGCTAACTTTTGGATTCTTTTCCAGAATTAAATTATAAATGCGTACAGATGGTAGAATGGGCACTTTATAGACCATACAACATAAAGCCAAAAATGGAATACTTCAGCACCTTTAAGCTGTTTATTTATTTAGGATTACCACCATGTCCTAAGGAACAAACTAATCCAGTCCTCCTTTCTCCTTTTTACATGCGTAGACTTGTAGTTTTGATTGTCCCACGGAAGCAACCAAACTATAATCATACATGCGGTAGGTAAAGCCAGGACTGGAGTAGCCTGCTCCTAGGAACATGGAGTTAGGTGACAACCTATGTTTTCTGATCCTCATACATCAGGCAATTTTATACCCTGAGAAGTGCTACTGCTCCAACTAACCCTCCCCCCCCCCCCGGGATTCTATATAGCTCGCCAAAATCCAAGCATATTCTATAACAATGTGCGTAACTTAATTGGCTTAAGCTAATCAGCATTGGTAACAGCTCTTAACAAGCAATAATCAGCATTAATTGGCAATAATTAGAATTTATGTGCACAACTCGATAAGCACATTCTGTAATGCAGTGCACATAATTCTAACACGCGTAGGCAAAAAAGGGCGTGGTTATGGGCGGAAAATGTGTATTTTGTGGGCATTCCAAACGCTACGCGCGTGGTAGAGTGTGCCTAAATCTACATGCGGATTTACACCACATTTTCGTTGATGTAATAGAGGAGCGTAGTTTTAGGCACTGACATATTAACTAAGCATATTCTTTGTACAGCACCTAAATCTAGGCGCCGCTATAGAATGCGCTTGGGCACTGATTTCCGCGCAGATTTTTTTTTTAGGCACTGTATATAGAATCTCCCCTTAAGGGGTAATTGAATAACAGGGCGCCTATTTAAATTGCTTAAAAAGTGTCTATTTTATAAAGGCAACATAGGTTTATACCTGTTCTGAAGATGATGTAAATGTGTACCTGTACTGCATACATGTGTATAATACAAGATATTTTATAAAATATACAGGAGCATTGCAACTCTACCCAAACTATGTCCACAGAAACACCTATGAGTAGTTGCATATATAACTGTATACGATCTTCTGCCATGCAACTTTTCCACATGTAAAATATGCTTTACACATGGAAAATATTTTGTAAAAGTACCCCGAACTGATTTTGTTTTTCTAATTTGAAATGCTTTACACAATGCAAAGGAAAGCATCTTGGTCTTTACCTGTGGGCTTAAGTTTCAGCTGTTTTCCCCCATTTTCTGATGTATGGGAGATTCACCTTTTTTGCTTGGTCTGCTTGCATAATTTTTAATTCATGCAGTGTGGTCAAATACAATCTGCTACAACATTTGACAGGAAAAAAAAATCATGGAAAAAATGTGCAAACAAAAGATCTTTTTGCACGTTGACACCAAGGAACTTTTATCCAAACGTGATAAATTTTACAAACTGGGCCGAAATCCAAAAATGCTTCAGAAGAGCTTGCTAGTTTATTTATTTTATTTATTTATTTATTTGTCATGGGCCAAGACTAGGGACGTGGTGCATTGATGTGCAGGGAAAGTGGCTTGCAGGTTTGTGCACTCAGTTCATCTCCCCTGTTATCCCAACAAAACCACTACATTCATAAATCTGACAGTTAATTTTAGGAATTTCAGAGGCTAATAATAAATACCACTGCACTTTGAGTTTTACTGTTCTTGTAGTACCTTATTAGACATGCAACCGAGGGAGTGCCTCAGAACTTTGCATAGGGCGTCTTGGGAAGAACCAAGTCAGGGCAGGTTAGGACAAGCCCAATTCTCAAATATTTACAAAGGCTCGCTGAACACAGAGCCTGTTGTAAAGTGTGTATAAGGTTGCCAGGAAATAAATATGTAGCTTTCAAAGGAATATGCTTTAAAAGCCGATTTGGGCGACCCTGAGCGAAGGATGCCCATCTCCCGATTTGTGTCGGAAGATGGGCACCCTTCTCTTTCGAAAATAAGCCTGATATTGTTCTAATCATTTACAAGCATAATTGGCCCATAAAATTTTAGCGCTCACTTTATAAAACTAACTGAAATTGCATTGCATTGAAACAATGAGAACTACTTTATTTCACTGTGACCACACCCTTTTGCTTTATAATTTGCTCATTATTTGCAGAATAATGTTTTCCTGTATTGAAACATAATGCATAGCTTAGTAATGCTACCTGTTATTTCTATATAGTGCTTTAATAAACAGCTACTGGTAGCAACTGTGGAATTTGCTAATGTGGCTACAGCTGTTTTCAACCTCAGCATTTTAAGAAGTGTACTTTACAATATATGCTGCATTCAATTTTGAATTTAAAAATGTTAAATGACAATAAAATAATAATCATATCTCTGTTTTTTTTCTCAAAGCTACCCCTTTCCCAAACAGCTTTAAGTGTTTTACCTGTGAAAATGCAGTAGATAATTACAACTGCAACAGATGGGCTGAAGATAAATGGTGTCCTCCGAGTAAGTGTTACACTTTCATCCAGAAAAATCACTATTATCATGATTTGTATAGCACATAACAGATGTACATAGTACTATACAGATACATACAGATACTATACAGATACATCTCTGCCAAGAGATGCAGCCGGGCCCGGGACAAGACCGCCCCAAACTACACCACCGTCGTGCCGTGCCCCCCAACATTCGGGCTGCTACCCCTGCCCCCTTCCTTCCTCAGTCTGTCGCACGGAGTTGGATGAAAACCTCCTTGTCTGTCATTTCCTCCCTGCTGTGTGCCAGGACCTGGATGATTGTATTAACACAATAAACTCGTAAAAACTACACACAGGGCTATAGAATACACCTGCTCCATGCCTAATTTAGATGCCGTTTTTTTACACCAAGTTTTATTTGGCGTAAATGGAAGCACCTAGAGTTAGGCGCAGGCATGGCTGCTAGGTATAGTCTATAACCCTATAAACCGCACCTAAATCTAGACGCGGCTTACATAATATGCCTAGGTGGAAATATTTTTGGCGCCGATTTTCAGGGACCATATATAGAACCTAGTCCTTATTGACTAACCTAAGAATTCTAGAACATGAGTATTGACACCACAAAGGTCCCTTCATAAGATGTGACCACAAAGAAGGGACCTGGATAGCCCAAAAACCTCCATTGTGCTGACATTTTTAAATTGTTCATTTTCTCAAGCTACTAGACTATGCCATTACTTTGTTTTGTTGTACATAAATAATTATAATGAGACAAAGACTTAGTGATGGGCATGTGCTAAACTCAAAATAGCAATCTGTTTACTGGGGGCCCTTTACCAAGCTGTGTTAAGCGCTAATGTGTGCGTAACTGAGGAAAAATGGCCTAGTGCAGATCAGGCTGAAGCGTTCTGTGCTAGTTTTGTCATCTGTACACCCTAAGCAAGGATATTTATTTGTTTTCCTGGGTGTGGAAGTGTTATTCACCTAGCATGCTGACATTACATGCTCAAGTGGCCCTGCACCAGCTGTGCTTGCAGTTACCGTAATTCTGTGTCAGCGGTAGCTTAGAGGCAATGTGCACTGTTGGGGAAGGGGGAAGAGGAGAGAAAAATGTGCCGGTCACTGCAAGAAGGAGGGAGGAGGACCAGTAAGTCCAAAAATCTCAGTTTATGGTCAAGTATATATGGTAAATATCGGGCAGTTTTAGTTTGGAATTCACTGCCATCTCAAGATTTTGATTAATCCCTGATTATTTAGTATTTTAGGAAAATTTTGAAAACATTTATCTCACAGTATGTATTGCTAGTTATATTAGATCCTGCTTGGCGAGTGCATTGTAATTCCTGGAATGCTTGCTTATCCAGTCGTCTTGAATTTGTGTAATCCACATAGAACTGTTAAGGTACCTGCGAATAGAAATTTGGTGGAACGTAACATAACATTTCTCTTGTCCCCCATCCATCTTGTCAGTTTACAAAACTCTGTACATTCTTGAGTGAGAATAAGTATAAGTTCCATAAATTCCCCTGCTGGTCCTTCACTCATTTCTGTCATTGAAATCATTGAGGCTTCACAATACTGCTGACCTGGAGAGAAACTTCACACCAGAATTTTGGGTTCTTGTCACGGCATGGTGTGCCACATTCATGCCTTTGAGCTACTTTTATTTTGCAAAGTCATCTTTTGAGTCATACAGCCATCACTGTGGCACGCAAACGCTTCTTAAAATAACCTTATCGGATGCAGCCTGAAAACAGCGTTTGGAAATGCTTGTTTGATGATCTCAGAGGATAGCACATTTGTTTGATGGATTTATTGTTCTCTGATAGTTAATAAAATCCGACTACACAGTGCATGCCAAGAATTATTTATTTTATTTATTGCATTTGTATCCCACATTATCCCACCTTTTTGCAGGCTCAATGTAGCTTGTGCAAGAAAAACAATGTTTTGCTTTTCTATGCAGATACAAAGTATTGTTTGACAGTTCATCATTTTGCAAGTCACGGAAGGAGTAGGTCTGTTACCAAAAAATGTGCCACGAAGGAGGAGTGTCATCCTGTGGGATGTCACCACTACAGGGACTCTGGGCACACGGTAAGCATCAAAGTTTGTAAACAGAAATATATTCATTCAGAGACTGTAATATGTTAGGAGTGGCACTCTGTTACACTGAGAGGACCAGACTCCCCGATTCTGAGCCCACGGCGGTCAGCAAATTTCAAGGTGCTGATTTCTGCAGGTTGAATCTGATCTGTATATTCAATGCTGGGACAACTCCGGGCCATAGGTGACCACCGGAAGTTCTCAGGATATGGTCAGTATTCAGACCAGTGCCTGGATAATTGACTGGATGAAATTAGGACACACTTTTTGCTGTTTTAATTTTATCTGGGCAGCTACTCGGTTAGCAGAATTAGAATCACCGCTAAGAAGCTAAGTGCCAGCTCCATCCTCATTCCGTCCTCGGGCTGACTCGACACTAATTGAATAACGCCGCAGGTCAGAGGCCATACTCCATAGCACTAGCCAGGGCCGCCGAGAGGGGTGGTCAAAATTCCCTTGGCCCTGGCCAGGGTCTCTCTCTCCTGCTCCTGGCAGGACCCAGGTGATTGCATCCCAACAGGAGCAGGAGAGAGAAAACTCCAGTGCCAGGCCCCCCTTGGAGGCAGGGGAGGAACCCGGAGGAGCAGACACTGCAGGTCTTACTCCAGCGCTGCTCTTCACTCTGCCCATTGTTTGCCAATGCCAAGCGGCTGCTTTTCTTCTCGGCGCATGCTCGATTTGAAACCGAGCACGTGCTGAGAGAAAAAGCAGACGCAAGGGCAGGCAATCGGCAGAGTGAAGAGACAGTGCCGGCGAAACGTCTTTTGCTGGTGGGGCCTCATCGCCAGCCAAGGTATTTACAATGCAGTTGCGGCAGCAATCTGGGGGGGGGGGGGGGGGGGGAGCAGCGACAATGATCATGTTTGGTGTGTGTGTGTGTGTGTGTGGGGGGGGGGGGGTCGGCCTTCCCCAGGCCTGGCTTAGTCTCTCAGCGGCCCTGGCACTAGCCAGTTATGTACTACTGAATATTTGCTGGCCAGTGAGATTTAACAGAGTAGGAGCCTTCCTACCCAATTCAATCCTTTTGATTGCCTACCCCAGAGTTTCTGAGGGTAGCAACCATACCTGTTCAGTATCCAGTCATTTCGTTTGTGCACCGAACTACAAATGGAATATGAAATACTGGCTACTGACTTATTCCATCAGAACTGTGCCTTTGTGTGTGAGAGGCAAACATTTTAAGATATGTTTGCCTTTGTGTATAAACCTTCTTCACAGAGTTTAATGGTGAAAGTTCCCACAACATACTTTTGCGAGTCCTCCTCTCCAACCTGGACGCAGAGAGAGGCTGTTGTATGCTCGTCAAGACTGACAGACAAATGGATCCATTGCTTTCTTAATGAGTTCTCACAAAGAATGCATATGGAGTAATTAGTTAATGAAATGTATTTATTCACTGCCTTTATAATTCAAAGAATAAGCTGGACATAAGCAATAGACAATTTCAGCATTAAAAGTATTCAAACGGTACACATTATGGCATAGGAACAAACTTACGATGTCAACAGAATACACATTAAAACATCTTAATAGAAGGACACAAGCAGAGATGGAACATACAGACAGGTAAGATAGAATAACAGGAATTTTCTTTGTGTTCTTTGTAGGTGATCTGTAATTTTATTTTCTGTGTTTTCTTTGCATTGCAAGGGTGTGTATCCAAGCCATCCCATTTATCCAGGGCCCTTGTGTTAGCCAGGCAGTATATCCTCTTTTATTGGGGACTGTCCACGTAGCAAGTAAATCATACATATTTATTTGTTAGCAGCCAGTCCTTCGCTTTGTCTTCCATTTCCAGAAACATGCAACACAACAAAACCTATAATGGAGCTGGACAAAACTCAACTCCTCTACTTAATTTACAATACCACTCTTGAACTCTAACGCAATACCACTCTGTATTTCTCATACCGGAATTGGCGATCACCATCATGGTACTATGTAAGCCACATTGAGCCTGCAAATAGGTGGGAAAATGTGGGATACAAATGCAACAAATAAATAAAATTTCATCACCAGAGCCCTGTACTCTACAAGTATTTCACTTGCCCATGACAAGAATCTGAAAACTAGACAGTCTGACTCCCATTTCTGGTTGGACAACATATTGGGGGGGGGGGGGGGGGGGGGGAGAGGATTCTATAACTGGGTGTCACAATTTCAACACCTCAATATCACATGCCGAGTACTATGTTCAATCTCCGTTGGTCTCCTTTGCTATCTTAAGATGTTTTATTGTGTATTATAAGTAGCAAACTATGCCACTATCCTGCTTATAATCGAAATAGAAAAAACGCCTATATTGTGACCCAAATCGGGAGATAGACGTTTATCTCACAAAAACGAATAAAGCGGTATAATCGAAAGCCGAATTTGGACGTTTTCAACTGCACTCCGTCACGGATGCGGACAAAGTTGATGGGGGCGTGTCGAAGGCGTGGTGAAGGCGGAACTGGGGCTTGGTTATCGGGCGATCAGAGATGGGCGCCTTTCGCCGATAATGGGAAAAAAATGTGCGTTTTTAGCGAGAATCTAGGGCACTTTTCCTGGACCCTGTTTTTCCACGAATAAGGCCCCAAAAAGTGCCCTAAATGACCAGATGACCACTGGAGGGAATCGGGGATGACCTCCCCTGACTCCCCCAGTGGTCACAAACCCCCTCCCACCACAAAATATGTCATACCCACCTCCCTGGCAGCAGTATGCAGGTCCCTGGAGCAGTTATTAGGGGGTGCAGTGGACTTCAGGCAGGTGGACCCAGGCCCATCCCCCCCCACCTGTTACACTTGTGCTGGTAAATGGGAGCCCTCCAAACCGCCCCCCAAACCCACTGTACCCACATGTAGGTGCCCCCCTTCACCCCTTAGGGCTATAGTAATGGTGTAGACTTGTGGGCAGTGGGTTTTGAGGGGGATTTGGGGGGCTCAACACACAAGGGAAGGGTGCTATGCACCTGGGAGCTGTTTTACTTTGTTTTTTTTTTTTGTAAAAGTGCCCCCTAGGGTGCCCGGTTGGTGTCCTGGCATGTGAGGGGAACCAGTGCACTACGAATCCTGGCCCCTCCCACGAATAAATGTCTTGGAGTTATTCGTTTTTGAGCTGGGCGCTTTCGGTTTCCATTATCACTGAAAAACAAATACGCCCAGCTCAAAAAAAGATAACGTCCATGTTTTTCGAAAATACGCTTCGGTCCGCCCCTTCACGGACCCGTTCTCGGAGATAAACGCCCATGGAGATAGACGTTTCCGTTCGATTATGCCCCTTTATGTGTACTGTTTGAATATATTTTTACTCTGTAAATGTCCATTGCTTACATCTGGGGTTTATACTTTGAATTTCGTCAAAAAGGTAGTAAATAAATCCTGATAAATAGCTAACTCAATTTTCTTTCTCTAATTTCTCCATATGCACTCTTTGTGGGGAAGAGCTCATTGAGAAAACTTTGCATCCAGCTGCACCCAGATTCCATTATAGAATACTAGCTTAGTCGGCATGCCCACTTTTGCCAGGTCTACGGCAGGTGTAAATTGGCGTACCTAAGTGACCCACCCATGCTCTGCCCACACGTATTACCCCCCACCCCTCTCATTTGCATGGTAAAGCAGTTGTTTGCTTACATTATTGAATACTGCTGCATGCAGAGCTCATACTTCTGTGTGTATGTGTGCATAACATACACGTATGTGCTAGTATTTTATAACATCTACATACACATGGCACCTGATTTTAGAGAATGAGGGGGATAAAGAGCAGTCCTATAACCGAGCGCCTGCATGTACACACCACTTGAATACATAAATGCATCAAGTTTGAGCACTTTTCTGTAAGGGCATGCATAAGTGGAATAGTGTGTAAAGGCAAGGGAGCATTCACATGGGTGAAGCATGGGAGGGGCATGGGCAGTGCTGCACTTGCATGTGTAATTTACAGAAGATTGTCAGTTACATGCACAACTGCTACATTTACTTTAGAATGATGACATCAGGTCAAAGGCTGGTGCGACTGATAGTATTCTATAACAGAATCAGGTGCCCAGATGCTGTTTTAGAGGATGACTAAAACTGAAACTGTGGCCCCACCCCTGCTACCACCACAAGCCTGTCCCCCTGAGTCAGCCTCCCTCCTCCTGCCCTGACAGAAAACTGTGCCCCCTTCCAGGCCTCCCACTAACTTCACTGTTTTACCCCACCCCTCTGTAGGCCCTCTTTAGGCTTACTTTCTAAAAGCCCTGATGGTCTAGGGGCCTCTTTGGGGCAGGAGAATCTTGAGTTACTCCTGCCCCCGCTGGCTGCATTGTCAAATGATGGCTGCGTCTTCCTGCTGCAGCCACATGAGACTGTGGGAGATTGCAACTGCCATTTTGGAATTGCTTACGCCGCCTCCAATTCCAAAATGGAAGCCGCGGCCTACCGTGGCAGTCTCACAAGGTTGCTGCAAGAAGTCACTCATGCCGTTTTGACAATGCAGCCAGTGAGGGCAGGAGCAACTCAGGGGTGCTCCTGCCGCAAAACAGGCCACTAGACCACTAGGGCTTTTTGAAGGTAGGCTTGGGGATGGCCTACAGAAGGGGGGAGAGGGCGAAGTTGGTTGGCAGCCGGGGGAGGCATGGTGGCAGGAGGGCAGGGGCTATGGTTTCAGTTTCCACTGAAAATGCATGGGCATTTTTGACACCCAAATCCAGATTTCATGTCGGTTTCGGTGCTGAAACTGAAATTCAGTCTGCCTCTATTGCTGTTATAGAATAGGCTGTCAGCATGTGGCATTGGGATGCCTAAAAGGAGGGAACCCACTTATAGAATTGCTCCCATAGAAGGTAATTTTATAATTGTGCACCTATAAATAAGCACCCAGAGGGCACCTGGTAGGAGCCTATTTATAAAGGAAAATGGAGGGGCATAATCGAACGGGGCGCCCAAGTTTTCCTGAGGACGACCCAGCGAAGGGGTGGGGAAACCCGTATTATCAAAACAAGATGGGTGTCCATCTTTCGTTTCGATAATACGGTCGGGGACGCCCAAATCTCAACATTTAGGTCGACCTTAGAGATGGTCGACCTTAGAGATGGTCATCCCCGGTTTTTGGCCATAATGGAAACCGAAAATGCCCATCTCAAAAACGACCAATTCCAAGCCCTTTGGTTGTGGGAGGAGCCAGAATTCATAGGGCACTGGTCCCCCTGACATGCCAGGACACCAACCAGGCACCCTAGGGGGCACTGCAGTGGACTTCAGAAATTTCTCCCAGGTGCATAGCTCCCTTACTTTGGGTGCTGAGCCCCCCAACTCCCCCCCTCAAAACCCATTTCCCACAACTGTACACCAGTACCATAGCCCTAAGAAATGAAGGGGGGTACCTACATGTGGGTACAGTGGGTTTTGGAGGGCTCATATTTACCACCACAAGTGTAACAGGTAGGGGGGATGGGCCTGGGTCCGCCTGGCTGAAGTGCACTGCACCCACTAAAACTGCTCCAGGGACCTGCTTACTGCTGTCAGGGAGGTGGGTATGACATTTGAGGCTGGCATAGAGGCTGGCAAAAAAATATTTTAAGGTGGGAGGGGGTTAGTGACCACTGGGGGAGTAAGAGGAGGTCATCCCCGATTCCCTCTGGTGGTCATCTGGTCAGTTCAGGCACCTTTCTGAGGCTTGGTCGCAAGAAAAAATGGACCAAGTAAAGTTGGCCAAGTGCTCGTCAGGGACGCCCTTCTTTTTTCCATTATCGGCCAATGACGCCCATATGTTAAGCACGCCCCAGTTCCGCCTTCGCTACTCTTCTGACATGCTCCCGTGAACTCTGGTCATCCCCGCGATGGAAAGCAATTGAGGACGCCCAAAATCGGCTTTTGATTATGCCGATTTTGCCGACCCGATTTGTGTCGAAAGATGGGCATCCTTTTCTTTCGAGAATAAGCCTGCTAGGGACCTACTTTTCTTTATGGAATACTAGATTTACTGTGTTCATACACTTAGGGTTGAGCTCTTACACCAGCCATAGGCACACATTTACTCCAGCTCTAAGTTTCAGTGACATGCACATAATGGTGTGGAGGAATATCTTAGTGCTTAGAGCACTAGGCTGGCAAATCCTGCGGCTACTTTTGTGATCTTGGGCAAGTGATATAATTTTCCATTGTCTCAGGTAACAAATTAAATTATGAGCTTTACAGGGACAGAAAAATGCCTAGTGTACCTAAATGTACATTGCTTTGATAGATTTTGGGCTTGCAGGTGGCATATATAAATACCTAATGTACCTGAATGTCAACTCAACGTGAGCTACTACTGAAAAAAGTATGAGTTAAATAGAAATACATAAATAACTTTGTGCCCTGCCTACTCTCTGCCCATCTGTAAACTGCACTACTGAAGATACAGTATGTGCATACTTATAGAATAACACTGTATTGTAAACATTTGTGCACATAAATGTTGGTGCCTACTGTAGAGAATTACTCCAAACCATCCAGGGCAAAGAAATCCAACCCTGAATCTCTACAAGACCTCAGTGTGCACTAGTAGGAAAAGTACAAGAGTAAACAGCCATTTAAATGAGCAAAATGTCTTCCATTCATGGGTATAATATCCATTAGCAATTCTGACATCAGTTTTTGATGAATTGACGGACCTTTGATAATTATGAACTATTTGCTCAGACACCCACTGCTGTCTTTGTGTGAAATATATGAGAGCTATATTTTTCCATGTACTCTAGCAGCTTATCATAGGGACCTGTCTGCCAAAGGAACTTACAGTATGCTGTACTATGTGTGTCTTCAGTGAATGCTTCACCTGTCATCTTCCTTTTATTTACAGGAGTGTGTTTCCTGCTGTGAAGGGATGATTTGTAATATAGAGGTTCCAACAAATCACACCAATGCAGTATTTTCAGTGATGCATGCTCGCAGGACTTCAGATGCCAGAAGGAGAACGATAAGTATTCCAATGCTTACCGCACTCATGGCTGGAATGCACTTACTATGACACAGTGTCCACCTGTCCTGTATCATCCATAGAGACACATTTAGAAGGATCCAAGAAGGACAACTCTGAATCAAGAACCTGCATTGACATGACAAGTTCTACATCTTCAGCCAACTTGAAACTTTGTAAACAAAGAAACTACACATTGTCGTGACTTAAGTACTCTGGTACGGTCTTCCAAAGTTGATGCAAAGTTCAAGACTGAGCAAAGTATTAGCCGTTCAATTAATTTCACATTTTACTAATAGTCTAGAATAATGGAAAATGGGCCAGCGACTTTCACCTACCTTCCTCCATAATTTATGGAAAGACACCTGGCAAGGACATTTGGATATCATCTATCAATAATGAGTATTCTAATAAACTAATTAAAAGAACAAATGTTTTGTTCATCAAAGCTGTGAATATTTTAGTGCTCTTAATGAAAATTATTATTCTCTTGTTCTGAGTGATGGCACAGATAAAGGTAGTCCAAGGCAATGGCATGAAGACGCTGAACTCATTCGAAATAGCTGTATTTCTGTCAATGTAAATGAATAGGGGAAAAGAACCCAGGTTAAATTTTCACAAGGGCAAACAGCCACTGTGTTCTTAGGCTTCATGTTTGTTTAATACTTTCTAGGAGAGTGATGCCACATTCCCACAATGGGAACTGGAACTTGAGTCATAAGTGTGACACATTGCCGAGGCCTTATTTGTTTGGTAGATTGTGATTAGCAAGGAAGTGAGTAAACCTCCCTGCAGTTTACATGTCTCTGTGAATATCTGTTTGGCAAAAACGTTCACCAGAACTGGGATCCATTGGTATTTTGCTGAGTTTAGTGTTCAGATTTTGATAAACATCACATTCATCAGTTGTGCTTTCGAGAATCTCACTCGGACCCAGAAGAATTCTGGCGACCAGAGTGGAATAATTTAACATCCCAAATATACACATTATTAAAACCTAGTCATTGCATCTCTTGGCTTTGACATTAGTCTGACACTGGAATGCCATTAACTGCCTTAGAAGATCAACCAGCTGATGTGCACATTCCTTCCTTATTTGGAAAACTAAGGGTAAGCCACAATACGATTCTGGCCATGTAACTCAGCACATGGAACATAACCACTGTAACCTAAACTCCTCTAGCAGAGGAATAATAAAACTGCAAAAACGTCCTTCTGAAGCCTTTTTGTAGTTGGAAGAATCTTGATGTTGATATTTGGCTCCTGAAGACATTGCCATACTCAAGAATACAATCATGCATATTGCATAGGTGAGATGGGTTTAAAGCTCATTTACATCGTGAACGATTGCAATAAGTTGGACATTTGGATAAAGATATTAAGTTGTTGTATTAGTCCACTTGTATAGTTACTCCAGTCTAAAGATGTTGCCTTTATATTTTTGACTTCTATTTCTGTTGAGAGATTTCCAAACTTTATGGGTGTGGTTCTAGCTCTAGAGGTAGGGACTCTCCATTGCATTAAAGAGAGCCACCCACTAGAAAACATATCAGACGATCAGTCGGATGTAATAATCCATCATGTGTAACCAAGAAAAAGGCTTAAAAATTGCATTTCATAGGAGTAGATTTTTACAGTATCAGCATTAATATGTTGCTGTTCCTTTTTGGTACAGGACAGAAGACAGTAACACCTACACTGCCTAAAAGATGTTACTGCAGTATGAATTTTTCTTCGTTTTGCTAGACATGTGTTTTGGATATTCGTGTTCCCATGCTTGCTGGCTTCAGATATGATTAAAGGAGACCACATTGGTGTTGGATAGGTTACTTTGAGATATGTATGTATTATACCTTAGGAAATTCAGTATTGTAGAATAGTTCATCTGTTATTGAGACAGACATGGGGAAGCAGCTGCTTGCCTGGGATTGGTATCATGGAGTGTTGCCTTGATTTGGGTTTCTGCCAGGTACTTGTGATCTGGCTTGGCCACTATTGGAAACAGGATACTGGGCTAGATGGACCATTGGTCTGACCCAGTACGGCTACTCTTATGTTCTTATGAAGGGGGGATCCTCATTTGCTTCACTGATCAAGTTGTGGTAGATTTCTAATTATTTTCTCTCACGGTTTGCAGAGTTAACCTGCATGTTTTCATTACAGGTAGATTCCTTTCTCTTTTTATGATCTACTGCTATTTTCTTTTCTTCTGTTTTATTTGTAAATTTGCAAACATCTTAATTCTTTTTCCCATGAATGGTGTTGCATTGCAATTACATTTAGTAAAAAATGTTTTCTCCTGCCCTTCCGTACCTCTCTACCCTCATCTCCCCTTACGTCCCTACCCGTAACCTCCGCTCTCAAGACAAATCCCTCCTTTCAGTACCCTTCTCCACCACCTCCAACTCCAGGCTCCGTCCCTTCTATCTTGCCTCACCCCATGCCTGGAGCACACTCCCTGAGCCCATACGCCATGCCCCCTCCCTACCCATCTTCAAATCAATGCTCAAAGCCCACCTCTTCAATGTCGCCTTCGGCTCCTAATCACTACACCACTTCTCAGGAAACTTATCTACCCCAACTTGACATTTCGTCCATTAGATTGTAAGCTCTTCCGAGCAGGGACCGTCCTTAATTGTTAATTTGTACAGCGCTGCGTAACCCTAGTAGCGCTCTAGAAATGTTAAGTAGTAGTAGTAGTAGTAAAGAAGCATTTAACTTAAAGGGCCCAATTCTATATATATAGCGCCTAAAATTAACGTTCACTAGGCAATTACGACTAAGCGTATTCTAAATACCATGCATAGATTTACATGTTGGGCGGACTGGATGGGCCGTGCAGGTCTTTTTCTGCCGTCATCTACTATGTTACTATCCAGCTTATTTTCGAAAGAGACGGACGCCCATCTTCCGACACAAATCAGGAGATGGACGTCCGTCTCAAAAACAGGTATAATCAAAAGCTGAATTTGGACGGCCCCAACTGCTTTCCATCACGGGGACGGGCGAAATTCTCGGGGGCGTGGCCGAACGGTAGCGAAGGCGGAACAGGGGCGTTCCGGGGCGTGGTTAACAGATGGACCTCCGCTCCTGATAATGGAAAGAAGCAAGACGTCCCCGACGAGCATTTAGTCCACACAAAGTTGGTCCTGTTTTTTTCACAACCAAGCTTCCAAAAAGTGCCCAAACTGACCAGCTGACCACCGGAGGGAATCGGGGATGATCTCCCCTGACTCCCCCAGTGGTCACTAACCCCCTCCCACCCTAAAAAACAAACTGTTTAAATATTTTTCCAGCCTCTATGTTAGCCTCAAATACCATACCTAGCTCCATGACAGCAGTATGCAGGTCCCCCCAGCAATTTTAGTTTAGTTGGTGCTGCGCGGGACCCATGCAGAGAGCAAACATGGGAAGAAAAAAAAAACATGCAAGTGCAGTCAGGGACGTCCAAAAAAAAAAACCATGCAAGTGCAGTCAGGGATGTCCAAAAAAAAAAAAAACATGCAAGTGCAGTCAGGGACATCCAAATTAAAACAATAGTAATAGGGGGATTCAAACCAGCCACTGTCTGATTACAAGACTTGTGCTCTAACCACTGCACCACTTATTCAGTTGTGTAGACATTCCTTCCCTTTCCATTAAGTCCCTCCAAGTTTCTGTCAGCCAATCACAGCTCATTTACCTGACATCCGTGTCAGCTAAACGAGCTGTGATTGGCTGACAGAAACTTGGAGGGACTTAATGGAAAGGGAAGGAGCTCTAGGCAGCTGAATAAGTGGTGCAGTGGTTAGAGCACAAGTCTTGTAATCAGACAGTGGCTGGTTTGAATCCCCCTATTACTATTGTTTTAATTTGGATGTCCCTGACTGCACTTAAATGGTTTTTTTTTTTGGACGTCCCTGACTGCACTTGCATGGTTTTTTTTCTTCCGATTTTTGCTCTCTGCATGGGTCCCGCGCAGCACCAACTAAACTAAAATTGCTGGGGGGACCTGCATACTGCTGTCATGGAGCTAGGTATGATATTTGAGGCTGGCATAGAGGCATCTCAGGGGGACCAGTGCACTACGAATGCTGGCCCCTCCCACGACCAAATGGCTTGGATTAGGTCCGTTTTTGAGATGGCCGGCAGCGGTTTTGATTATCACTGAAAACCGCGGACGGCCATCTCTAGGTCCAGCGATCTCATCATTTGTGTTGTCTATCTCTAGAGTCGACACAAATGATGGGATTTCAGCGGGCCGAACCGTATAATCGAAACCGAAGATGGACGGTCATCTCGTTTCGATTTTACGGTTCGCTCCGCCTCTTCACGGCGCCTTCTCCGGAGATGGACGTTTTTACACATGGGCGTTCGCGTTCGATTATGCCCCTCCATGTGGTATTTAGAATATGCTTAGGCATAGTTAATACGATTGAATCTATGCACATCCATTTATGCCAGTGAAAAGCTGGTGTAAATCCCTGCATGTAGATTTATTCGCAACTGTCTCATATTTTATAACAATGCGTGGAGATTTTGGAATGCCCACAAAACGCCCCTTTTTGCCTATGCACTTTAGAATTTAGGCACAGTACATTACAGAATACGCTTAGCAATATATGTGTGCAAATTCTAATTTTTGTCAATTAGTGCTTAAGAGCTGTTTAACACAATCTACATGCGTAGTTATAAAATCTATATTTACACATGAAATCGCGCAGGGGGGAAATGTCTGTTGTGAATTATTTACATTACACGTTTCACTGATGTCTGTTCCTGTATTGAAAGATTTACTTATGTTTTCTTCTGTATAGGAGGTGGCATGACAGAAAGCTCTTCTCAGATTGAGAATAACAAATTTAGGGGTCCTTTTACTAAGCAGCAGTAAGTTCAAAATGCACTACCGTGGGGCAGGGGCGGACTGACCATTCAGGCAACCGGGCAGTGCCCAAGGGCCCAAAGGCTATTCCCGGATGCCCGCCGCTGCACACTACAGCCCCTCCCCATTCCTAACTTGACAGTCACACTGCTGGTAATCTAGTGGCCTCTGCAAGGGGGAACATGTTCTTTCCTGTCCGCTGTGCTGCCACTATTCCCCCTGCCCGGCACCGCCATATTTAAAAAATGTCAGTCAAGGCTCTGTAGGGGTATATATCCAGGAGGACAACTCCTAATATATATATATATATATCCTGAGGTACTTAGCTGACTGAACACTACTAAATAGCAATTATTCTGGACTCGTGTCTAGGGGAAGCGTACCTCTTTGGCCCTATGGCTAGCTAGATGTGCTGAAAAAAGGAACAATGCCACAGATGGAATGTATATATTATTTATTAGGTAAAGAAATATATATATAAATATTTCTGAAGCAAAATACAAAATAACTTGCTATAAAAATAGATTATCACCAAAATATAGATAATGATATATGATTATCCTAATGGACTAACTAAATGAGTGATTACACAACCAATCACAATACTGATATCCTAATGATTATAAGAACTTACACCACGTCTTATGCAAAATACACAGCAGCTAAATTCACAGACCATAAGTCATGACATAAAACCCATCTGTCTCAGACAAAAGCCAAGAACTAGTTATCCCCTAACTAATAGGTAGCAAATCCTGTTATCTCACCCTGCAGTCTGTGGCAGACTTCCAATGGTAAAGAAGCGGATTCCTCCTCTGAGACTCAAGCTGAAGCCTCAGCGAGTCTCTCAGTCCAGGAATATTGCTGCACACCAATTGATTAATGCATTGTTAGCACATTTGCCCTTTCCGCCTACTCAAAAGGTGTTGGGGCTTATGTGCTAATGGCCATGTGTTAATTTGGAAATTAGCACCTGTTTATTAATAGAAAATATGGAAATGCGGCCATTTTACATCCACATTAAAAGTGTCCTCAGCTTACATGCACTAATTATAACACATGGCCCTTGTTAGCACAGCTTAGTAAAAGGGCCCCTTAGCTGCGTAATGAAAATTAAAAACTCTACATTTTCTAGAGGTTGTTCGGTCATGGACAGAGGTGAATTTTAGACACCTGATCTAGTTGGTCACAATTTCCATTGCACTTCAATCTGTACAAGCTGACATGAAATGCAGCTAGAAAAGGTGCAACTGTTGAAACACAGCTGGCCACATTCTGCATTTGTCCCTTTGGTTAGAGACTTGCTCTGGTCTTACACTTACACATACCTAGCACAGTTGGAGTCTGTTGCTAAGACTAAAAGGTAAGGTAAAGGTAAATTACTAAGTCAGAATTGACTTATTACAGGGACTGCCACTTGCATGTCAGTTTCTTGGCAGACTATTAGCTGAGTAGTTTGAAATTGCTTTCTCTAATCATCTTGCAAGACTACTTTCATTGAAAACCATTAACTGTTTTTCTAACAGGCATGCATTGTGTTGTCATTCAGTATTTGTTTTACAGTATGGACAGCTATTCTAATTCACTTCTTTCAGTTATTAGCAAACACTTCACATTCTCGGTGGAGGATAAATTGTTCCATATGATGGGATGCAAAAAAGAGCTTGTAAATGCCAGATGTATTACTTAAAGCAGGATGAAAATGTTTTATTGTGATATTTAAATACATTATCTTGTACCCAAAATGGCCTGTTTAATTTTAGCAGCAGCATCCCTAACAGCTCAGTCATGATGCCATCAAACATTCTTAGCCCTTGGTTACTACAACACAAGCTTGACCAAGCTCAGTCATCAAAGCTGTGAGCAGCCTGGGCTTTCAGGATTTCCTTCATGAATATGCATATGCGAGTTTGCATGCCCACTACATCCATTGTATACAGATCTCTCTCATTCCATATTCATGAGAGATTATCCCAAGAACCTTGTCTGCTTGCAGTCCTTGAGGATTGAACTCGGGCAATAGATTCTATAGATGCAATAATGCTCAGGAAGACAAGTGTTACATCTTATCAACAGGCAAGATACACCAGGCCCCCTCCCTGCCCATCTTCAAATCTCTGCTTAAAACCCACCTCTTCAACGTCACCTTCAGCACCTAACCTCTACACCTCTACCCAGGAAATCTAGTCTGCTCAACTTGACATTTTGTTCTTTAGATTGTAAGCTCCTTTGAGCAGGGACTGTCCTTCTTTGTTTATTTTGTACAGCGCTGCGTAACCCTAGTAGCGCTCTAGAAATGTTAAGTAGTAGTAGTATCAACAGGCAAGATGATTTACATTTGGGTACAGTAGGTATTTTCCTGTTGCTGGAGGGCTTTCACTCTTAAGCTTGTACCTGAGGCAATGGTGAGTTAACGGAGGCATTCTGTAAAGGTTGGCCAAAGTTAGGTGCCGAGATAATCCGCACTAAGCTAGTATTCTGTAAAGGTCATTCTGCATGGAACAGCCTCAATGAAATACTAGCTCAGCACGGATCATCCTGGCGCTCAAATAATGGCAGGTGCAGAAATGCAGGTATTGTATAACACCGCTGCTAAATTCTAGGAATGACCCTGACCTGTCCATGCCCCTTTTGGGGTTGCACACTGTGAAAATTAGGTATGCATGTTACAGAATAGGACTTAGGACAGATCTGTGCATAACACCTAATGACTGCCAATTAAATGCTTGTTAATGCCAATTATTGACTGTTCCAGAATTTAAAAAGGCATGGGATAAGCATGTGGGATCGCGTAGGAACAGGAAGAATTAGGGGTTACATAGGATGGGCAGACTGGATGGGTCATGTGGCCTTTATCTGCCGTCATGTTTGTATGTTTCTATCATCAATTTGGTTAATTACTTTGTATGTGGATATTGAATCTATATGCAAAATTCCCACACTAAGTTGAGTGCCTAACTTTGGGTACATTTTATAAAATACCCGCTATGTATTTAGTCTGCAATCACAAGGAGCTACAGTGGGATTTGAACTCTGGCTTTTCTGGTTCCCAGCATAAGTACATAAGTATTGCCATACTGGGAAAGACCAAAGGTCAATCAAGCCCAGCATCCTGTTTCCAACAGTGGCCAATCCAGGTCACAAATACCTGACAAGATCCCAAAAAAGTACAAAACATTCTATACTGCTTATCCCAGAAATAGTGGATTTTCCCCAAGTCCATTTAATAATGGAATATGGACTTTTTCTTTAGGAAGCCATCCAAACCTTTTTTAAACTCCGCTAAGCTAACCGCCTTTACCACATTTTCTGGCAACGAATTCCAGAGTTTAATTACACATTGAGTGAAGAAATATTTTTTCCAATTTGTTTTAAATTTACTACATTGTAACTTCATCGTATGCCCCCTAGTCCTAGTATTTTTGGAAAGTGTAAACAGATGCTTCACATCTACCCGTTCCATTCCACTCATTATTTTATAGACCTCTATCATATCTCCCCTCAGCTGCTTTTTCTCCAAGCTGAAGAGCCCTAGCCGCTTTAGCCTTTCCTCTTAGGGAAGTCGTCCCATTCCCTTTATCATTTTTGTCGCCCTTCTCTGCACCGTTTCTAATTCCACTATATCTTTTTTGAGATATGGTGACCAGAATTGAACACAATATTCGAGGTGCGGTCGCACCATGGTACAATACAAAGGCATTATAACAACCTCATTTTTGTTTTCCATTCCTTTCCCAATAATACCTAACATTCTATTTGCTTTCTTAGCCACAGCAGCACACTGAGCAGAAGGTTTCAACCATTGGGTGTGGGTGGCCTGACCGTTAGGCCACCTGAGGTGGGGGCCTCAGGTGGCACTCTTCGGGGAGTGGCATCTCTCCCTTCCTTCCTCCACTCTGTTCCCCGAGATTTACATTCTTCTTCTTGTTCCAAAAGCCACCAGCAGCAGCAAATTCAATACGCTACTCTGCTACTGGCACCCGCCTCTTCTGTTTCCTGCGGCCGCCTCTCTGATGTAACTTCCTGTTTCGTCAGAGATGGCTGCAGTAGAGAAGAGGCCGGTGCTGGAGGCAGGGGAGCGTATTATAATCACTGATGTTGCCAGATTTTGGAACATGAATAAAGAAGTTAAACTTAGCCTGGGGGAGAGGGGCAGTGGCATCTTGGCCCTGCCTCAGGTGCCATCTTGCCTTGGGCCACCACTGCCATTACGTTACTCCTTCAGTCATGGTTATGATTAACCAATTAGGGTACAAGATTCTGCATGATTATTGATAATCTAATTTTAGAATTGTATGTTGTGCACAGGCTGAAACTCTCTCCTGCATCCTGGAAATGATTTCAGTACGTAGGCCCATTTGTCTTACAATTTACCATTTTTTAATTGCAGACATCTAAGAGTTGTTGATAATACACTATTCAAATAGTCTTCTTTGTGACCTAGGGGCACAGACCATGCAAAGTGATTGATATGGTAGATTAGTGAAGTACTTTTACAAGACCTTTGCTGCTTTCAAGGTACATATAAAGATTTAGTGGAGAGCAGCTGTTAGGGTGCTTGAGAAGCCAAGGTAAGTGTCGTCAGCATATATTACATCCAAGTTCACAAAACCATAAGTGGGCATGCACAGCATGCTTAATAACATAAACTGTGCTGTTAGAGAGAGAGAAAGCCATGTAAAGAATATTGCTTTAAATAAATCCCTTTATCCCTTACTATTTAAGCTGAACTCCTGCATATGTGCCCTATTTTTAGCCCAAGTTAGGATCCTTTGTTTTCAGGTAAAAATCCATCATAATTTAAGAGCTTAAAAGTTATGCTTAAAAATGTAGGCCTGCCCTTCATTTGCCTAGAATTATGAGTCTAGTGCTGAAAATTTGTGCAAATCACCTAACTTTTTTTCCCCTGCCTTACATTTGCCTCTGTTGCCATTCACTTTTTCAGTGAAATTTTGAGCAAAAATGTATGCACTTGGTCCTAGTAAATTTTCAAGAGGCTGATTTAGGAGCCTAACTCTCAAAGGGAGATGCATAAATCCTTTGGGTAGAGCCATATTTATAGTTTTCCATCCTAAGTGTGGCATGAGAAAATAGCTTACATATAATGTTTTCTATGAGGGGCATAATCGAAAGGGATGCCCAAGTTTTGCTGAGGATGTCCTCGCAAAACATCCCGGTGGAGGGGCGGGGACACCTAAATCCTGAAATTTAGGTCGTCCTTAGAGATGGTTGTCCCTAGGCTTGGTCATTTGATTTTCGGCGATAATGGAAACCAAGGACTCCCATCTCGGAAATGACCAAATGCAAGCCCTTTGGTCGTGGGAGGAGCCAGCATTTGTAGTGCACTGGCCCCCCTGACATGCCAGGACACCAACCGGGCACCCTAGGGGACACTGCAGTGGACTTCACAAATTGCTTCCAGGTACATAGCTCCCTTCCCTTGTGTGCAGAGCCCCCCAAAACCCATTACCCCCAACTGTACACCACTACCATAGCCCTTATGGGTGAAGGAGGGCACCTAGATGTGGTGGGTTTGTGGTGGGTTTTGGAGGGCTCACATTTAGCACCACAAATGTAACAGGTGGGGGGGGGGGGCTGGGTCTGCCTGCTTGAAGTGCACTGCACCCATTAAAATTGCTCCAGGGACCTGCATACTGTTGTGATGGGCCTGAGTATGACATTTGAGGCTGGCAAAAAAATATTTTTAAAGATGTTTTTTAGGGTGGGAGGGGGTTAGTGGTCACTAGGGAAGTAAGGGGAGGTCATCCCCGATTCTCCCCGGTGGTCATCTCCGATTCTCTTTGGTGGTCATCTGGTCAGTTCAGGCACCTTTTTGTTCCTTGGTCATAAAAAAAAACAGGACCAGGTAAAGTTGCCCAAATGCTCGTCAGGGACGCCATTTCTTTTCCCATTATGGGTTGAGGACGTTCATGTGTTAGGCTCGCCCAAGTCCCGCCTTCGCTATGCCTCCGACATGCTCCCGTGAACTTTGGTCGTCTCCGTGACGGAAAGCAGTTGGGGACGCCCAAAATCGGCTTTCGATTATACCGATTTGGGCGACCCTGTGAGAAGGACGCCCATCTTCCGATTTGTCGAAAGATGGGCATCCTGTTTTGAAAATGAGCCTGTATATGACATACCTAAATGAACTTCTGCTTGTTCTAGTTGGGTTTTGGGCTTTAGCTAATGTTTTTGTAGTCTAGGGCCTCGCTGCTCAAAAAAATACAGCTGGAATAGCGCAGAAGGACAATATCCTAATGTTCAGTGCTAATGAGATGCAAATATAGGTGTGCTCATAGCATTGAGCATTCGGAAGTTTGGCAGGAAGACTGTGCTTGGCAAATGTGCAGAAGAGTTCTGCAGTAAGGTCGGCTTGAGAATATGAAGTACGCATTGGTGTCTATCTGTGGCCTAAATTTACCCATTTTTTTAAAGCTTGGATGCTTATAATTAGATGCAGGAAGCAGAAGGCAATGTGTGTTTTCACTTGGGCCTGCTGTTTCTCAAGCCCAGTGCTTAAAGGCTTGCTTGGGCTTCCTTCTGTTTCCAAAAGCATTCAAAACCAGCAGATTTTGCAGAACGATTCATGAGAGAAGCATGGGAATCATGAGAAATCCTGTCCTCTAATAGCCTACCGCCAGTTCTGACCAGGCATTACTTTTTGCAGAGAAAAGGCAGTTTTGTTTCGGGCATCCTTTTCTGAGCATTGGGCAGGAGTACAAAATGACTTCATTAACATGAGCATGACTGCATTAGAACATTGTTCAACTGTGCGCTTGCTTGTTTCCACGCTCCACACCTCTGAACATTCTGCGCAAGTAAATGCAGGTATTAGTATGGTGCTTATGGCCCTAGCACTCGTGTTTACTTTTGAGCATCAGTGCCTAGGGTTGTTAACGTTCAGGTACAGTTGGGAGGGAGAACTAACACCTCTCACTGACACAGAGATAGCTCTGTCTACCTTGAGAATTTTCTGTTCTGTCACTGAATTTCAGTTCTAAAACAATGGTTAACGGTTCTAAAACCTAAGAAGTAATCTGTAGTTCATGGGAAGGACTGTAAACTCAACCTGGCTATATTCAAGTGAAGAATGTTGTTAGCATCTGGGAAATGTACCAAACTCTTTTAATAATTCTCTGTATAAAATTTGTATGGTTAACTGTCCATATCCAACATAAAATCAATTCAAGGGGTAATGGATGAGAGTTTCTGAGCTCGGGTCTTGACGTGGCTTCCCTCGAGCTCGGGTCTTGACGTGGCTTCCCTCAAGTGTGGAATTTTGCAAAATCTGTTAGAAGAGTAAATGTCGGTATATACATGTATAAGCAGTGAAATGATGCTACTTCCATGCAGAAAGTCCCTAAGTGATGTGAACTTTTATAAAATGTCATGTACATACTAGCAAATACTTGTACATTTTCTATGACACTATGCATTGTCGCAAGGGGGCACTCACACAACCACTTGAGTACTCAGATCTGCCAAAATGCCACCCATTAGCTATATGGCCAAAGGTTTCTGGGGTCTTTGAGGACACGAGCCTCACTTGTGACTCCTCAATTGGGTATGTAAACACTGAGGCAAATTATTATTATTTGTAGCATTTGTATCCCACATAGCTGAGAAGGCCTTAAACTTTAATCATGTTCAAATAAACAAAAAAGTATTTCAATTTTCTCTTAACAGGGATAACTAGGATTCTTGAATATCCCTGCAACCCCCCCCCCCCCCCCCAAGGGTTCTCTAATTGGTCCTAGTGTATACTTCTCTGATCCTCATAATAGCTTCCCCAGCTTTCCCTTCTGCCTGTCCTTGTAGTACAATTAATTCCGACCCCCCCCCCCCCCCCCCATGCTCCAGACTTTCACTATGAGCAGGCGGGCAAAGTACAAACCAGAACTTGAATCGACCCTGAAGCAGAGATGCCAAGAATGGCCTATCCCAATGCTGGAACCATGTTTTGCTCAGATGGCGTCTTCAAAAGAACAGAATGATACAAATAATAGAATTAACACAAATTCCTAACTTAAATAACAATATATCATTATGTTCTTTTAAATTTATGTTCTATTAAACTCATTGCTAAGCCGGACAAATCTGTGCCCTCTTTCTTCTTCACCCTCTCATTGGATCTCTCTCTTCCCTGCCTGACCTCCTGTCCAGCACCTCTCTCCCACAGCTGCCAAGTTCCCCATTTCAGGAGGGAGACTTTTTGGCCAATCCTGGATTTCTGCCAACCTTATCTTAGTGCATTATGGGATCTATTTCAATGAATAGAATAGTGGATTAAAAATACTGCACTGCTTTGGGATGTCAGTTTCAAACCAGGACTGGTCAACAAATCTCCCTCCTGGAATGGTAACTGCAGCTTTACTCTCTCCTTGCCTCCTCTCCCCCTCCCTCCTTACTGGTGTTCTAGAGTAGTAGGTCTGCCAACAGTGAGTGTTTATGGCCGCCACAAGCAAAGCAGTGACTGGGGGATCCCTGCCTGATCTACCCTACAGCTCCAGGGCATTGTTTGGGTAGATGTGGGAAGGTTTTCCCAATGCATGAGGAGTGGGGCTTTGGTGTGTGAGCTAGAGAATGGGGCCAAATGCATGTGACTTGGTATGTCTGCTGAAGCTGAATATGAGCCCCCCCCCCCCAAATTCCCTACTTGCTTCCTTTTTTTTTTTTGTTTTGTTACATTTGTACCCCACGTTTTTCCCAGTCATGGCAGGCTCAATGCGGCAATGGAGGGTTAAGTGACTTGCCCAGAGTCACAAGGAGCTGCCTGTGCCTGAAGTGGGACTCGAACTCAGTTCCTCAGGACCAAAGTCCACCACCCTAACCACTAGGCCACTCCTCCACTGTACTCCTCTGTGTGCTGCACGAGCTGTCATGTTTGAAAATATAAGTGATATTAAATAAAAATGCTACCAGCAATAACCACAATGTGGATGCAGCAACTGATACGTTTGTTTGCTTTGTTTCGAGCGTATTAAAATGGCGGCTGCACGGCAAGACGGACGGGGGGGGGGGGGGGGGTAAACAGCTTCAGCTTTTCACGTCATGCCATTTCCCGCTCTCAGCCTAACCTTCTTAACTGCTTCCTTCTAGAGGTCTAAGTTGATACTGTTTCATGATGAAGTGTTTTTTTTTTTTCGCTTTTTTATCCTTACAAGCAGAGCCTGCTTGATTAGGGGCATAATCAAACGGAAACGCCTATCTCCATGGGCGTTTATCTCCGAGAACGGGTCCGTGAAGGGGCGGACCGAACCGTATTTTCGAAAAACATGGACGTTTATCTTTTTTTGAGCTGGGCGTTTTTGTTTTTCAGCGATAATGGAAACCGAAAGCGCCCAGCTCAAAAACGAATAACTCCAAGACATTTATTCGTGGGAGGGGCCAGGATTCGTAGTGCACTGGTCCCCCTCACATTCCAGGACACCAACCGGGCACCCTAGGGGGCACTTTTACAAAAAAAAAAAAAAAAAGGTAAAACAGCTCCCAGGTGCATAGCACCCTTCCCTTGGGTGTTGAGCCCCCCAAATCCCCCTCAAAACCCACTGCCCACAAGTCTACACCATTACTATAGCCCTAAGGGGTGAAGGGGGCACCTACATGTGGGTACAGTGGGTTTGGGGGGCGGTTTGGAGGGCTCCCATTTACCAGCACAAGTGTAACAGGAGGGGGGGATGGGCCTGGGTCCACCTGCCTGAAGTCCACTGCACCCCCTAATAACTGCTCCAGTGACCTGCATACTGCTGCCAGGGAGGTGGGTATCGACATTTGAGGGTGAAAATAAACAGTTGTGAAACAGCATATTTTGTGGTGGGAGGGGGTTTGTGACCACTGGGGGAGTCAGGGGAGGTCATCCTCGATTCCCTCCAGTGGTCATCTGGTCATTTAGGGCACTTTTTGGGGCCTTATTCGTGGAAAAACAGGGTCCAGGAAAAGTGCCCTAAATTCTCGCTAAAAATGCATATTTTTTTTCCGTTATCGGCGAAAGGCGACCATCTCTGATCGCCCGATAATCACGCCCCAGTTCCGCCTTCACCACACCTTCGATACGCCCCCATCAACTTTGTCCGCATCTGCGACAGAGTGCAGTTGAAAACGTCCAAATTCGGCTTTCGATTATACCGCTTTATTCGTTTTTGTGAGATAAACGTCTATCTCCCGATTTGGGTCACAATATAGGCGTTGTTCTATTTCGATTATAAGCAGGATATTATTTTATTGCAAGCTCTGTATTCAGCAAGTGTTTATAAAGTACTGTTGCAGTTTTGTGTGTACAGACCTAATGTCTGTTGTCCGATCTGACATCTTATACAAAGTTAGGCTGCACAGCCTTCTTCTCATTTCTGTGTCTCTGAAAACACAGTTTGGTAAACCAGGCTTTTCATAGTGAACACTGTGGGTTAAAGTGTGAGTCATGAAACTGAAGGCTAAATGCTTTCAACCACCCCCAAATATTTCATTACGGCATACACCCTGGAATGCCTTCTTGCAATTATGAGATAATTATTTTAAAGCACAGGTCACAGGCCACCTGCAAAAGGAGTAGCAGGTGGGGCAGGAACTGAAGACATTTCATTGATGTATTGTGTACATTAGCAGGATGAAGCAGTCCCCTTACTTTAGATTAAATGCTTTTTTTCTTGTTAGTAGGGAATGTTTAATCAGAAGTAAAAGAAATAAATTGCCCATTTATTATACTTATACAGCAAATTCAATTAGCAAAGGGCCAGGTTATTAATTAGAATCCTTCGCAAATCAAAGTGTATAATCTGCAAGTCAAGGGTTGAACTATGGAAAACTTTACGGTGGGTAGAATGGAGAGAAGTGGGGGTTATCTGCCTTTAGCCAGCATTTTTATTTACTCATGAGAGAAAGCGGGAAGTAAATCCTGGGTTAAAATAAACCTCTCTCCCCTACTCTTTTAATGCAAAGTCCAAAATGACTTTAAACAGCGCTGCTAGTTTTGACATTTGACAACTATTTGCAATGTTAGCTTCTGTAACATCATTTGTTGTCAATTGTTCTCAGTTTGCTTACAGCAAATTTTTTCCTGAACTTAGGTTTTGTTTTAATAGACTTTCACTATAATAGAGTAACATAGAATGATAGAGTAGATGATGAACAGCACAGCACTCTTTTACAAAGATAACCTAATTGTTGAATTTACTAGAAGAGAAGTCCTTTTATAGAGATTAATACTACTTCTTCCTTTCTAGTGACAGAGAAGACAGAAAAGAGAAGGACCAGGTTACTTTTTGGTTGTTATATAACATAGTAAGTGACGGCAGATAAAGACCTGAATGGTCCATCCAGTCTGCCCAACAGTCACATTCATTATCAATTCGAGATTTCAATCAGCAATAAATGTGATATTTTATACTTGATCATGTTTTACTTTCTCTGATATTCTTTCAAGAAACATTTCCAGTAGTGCTGTTGATAGCTGATATCTAAAGAGGGGGAGGCAACATTTAGCACCAGACAGGCTTTGGAAAGTTACACCATTCAGGGGGAGATTCTATATATGGAGCCTAAAAAAAAAAAAATTTGAGCGCTGATTAAGCGTATTCTGTAATCGGTGCCTAGATTTAGGTGCGGTACATAGAATATGATTAGTTGATATCTCGGCGCCTAAATCTATGTGCATCCATTTACACCAACGAAAACATGACTTAAATCCCTGCATGTAGATGTAGGCGCACTGGGCCATATTCTATAATTACGCGTGTAAATTTTGGGACGCCCATTTCTCCGCCCATAACCACACCTCTTTTCCTTCACACGTTAGAAGTTCAGCACACTTCATTACAGACTACGTTTTGCGAGCTGTGCACCTAAATTCAAATCAGTGGCAATTAGTGCTCGTTATTACTTGTTAAGTGCTGTTATCTTCACTGATTAGCTTGTTAAGATGGTTACATACATTGTCATAGAATCCACGCCCATTTCGAGGCGCACTATGTAGAATCTGGGCGTTAATGCCTAAATATTAACATAAGCACCGCCATACTGGGAAAAGACCAAGGGTCCATCAAGCTCAGCATCGTGTCTCCGACAGCGGCCAATCCAGGCTTCAAGAACCCGCCAAACCCCCCCCCCCCCCCAAACTTAATAATGTTCAATGGACTTTTCCTTCAGGAATCTGTCCAAACCCCCCCTTAAACTCCGTAAGGCCAGCTGCTGTCACTACATTCTCCGGTAATGAGTTCCAGAGTCTAACTACACGCTGAGTAAGGAAAAACTTTCTCCTATTTGTTTTAAATCTAACATATTCTAGCTTCATCTTGTGTCCCCTGGTTCTATTATTGTTTGAAATTGTAAACAAACGCTTCACATCTGTCCGCTCTATTCCACTCTACACCCCGGCAAGCACTATCACAGAGATTATGCACAAAAAAAAAAGCAGTAACATCAACAATGTCTGCTACATTTTAGCTGCAGTAATGTTTGTTGTGGAAATGATCCCTGAAGCCATTGCTTTTCTGTGTTTGAGCTAAAGGGAAATTTTTCAAAACCTGACATTAAAAGAATCATGAAGTGCCTCCAAAGATAATATTCCTGAATATGCACAGTTCAGAAAACTTCTGCACAAAGCTTTTAAACATGTATTTATTATCTGTTTATTTGAATTTATGAGTTGCTCAGGGCAATGAGCAAACAATGCAAACAATAATACATTTGAACAAAATATATGCAATAACACAATAAATCCCTTAACAAAGAATAATGGCATTATTGTTATGGATGTACAGACAAAAAAAATTTGTTTAGTTAATAAGTACATAAGTACATAAGTAGTGCCATACTGGGAAAGACCAAAGGTCCATCTAGCCCAGCATCCTGTCACCGACAGTGGCCAATCCAGGTCAAGGGCACCTGGCACGCTCCCCAAACGTAAAAACATTCCAGACAAGTTATACCTAAAAATGCGGAATTTTTCCAAGTCCATTTAATAGCGGTCTATGGACTTGTCCTTTAGGAATCTATCTAACCCCTTTTTAAACTCCGTCAAGCTAACCGCCCGTACCACGTTCTCCGGCAACGAATTCCAGAGTCTAATTACACGTTGGGTGAAGAAAAATTTTCTCCGATTCGTTTTAAATTTACCACACTGTAGCTTCAACTCATGCCCTCTAGTCCTAGTATTTTTGGATAGCGTGAACAGTCGCTTCACATCCACCCGATCCATTCCACTCATTATTTTATACACTTCTATCATATCTCCCCTCAGCCGTCTCTTCTCCAAGCTGAAAAGCCCTAGCCTTCTCAGCCTCTCTTCATAGGAAAGTCGTCCCATCCCCACTATCATTTTCGTCGCCCTTCGCTGTACCTTTTCCAATTCTACTATATCTTTTTTGAGATACGGAGACCAGTACTGAACACAATACTCCAGGTGCGGTCGCACCATGGAGCGATACAATGGCATTATAACATCCGCACACCTGGACTCCATACCCTTCCTAATAACACCCAACATTCTATTCGCTTTCCTAGCCGCAGCAGCACACTGAGCAGAAGGTTTCAGCGTATCATCGACGACGACACCCAGATCCCTTTCTTGATCCGTAACTCCTAACGCGGAACCTTGCAAGACGTAGCTATAATTCGGGTTCCTCTTACCCACATGCATCACTTTGCACTTGTCAACATTGAACTTCATCTGCCACTTGCACGCCCATTCTCCCAGTCTCGCAAGGTCCTCCTGTAATCGTTCACATTCCTCCTGCGACTTGACGACCCTGAATAATTTTGTGTCATCGGCAAATTTAGAGTATCCATACTGGGTCAGACCAATGGTCTAGCTAGCCCAGTATCCTGTTTCCAAACAGTGGCCAAGCCAGGTCACAAGTACCTGGCAGAAACCCAAATCATGGAAACATTCCATGCTACCAATCCTGGGGCAAGCAGCTGCCTCCCTAGGTCTATCTCAGTAGCAAACTATGGACTTTTTCTCCAGGAACTTGTCCAAACCTTTTTTAAACCCAGATATGCTAACCACTGTTACCATATCCTCCGACAAAGAGTTCCAGAGCTTAACTATTCGTTGAGTGAAAAAATATTTCCTCCTATTTGTTTTAAAAGTATTTCCATGTAACTTCCTCAAGTGTCCTCTAGTCTTTGTACTTTTGGAATGGGTAAAAAAAATCAATTTACTTCTACTCGTTCTACACCACCACCACCACCACATTTATGAAGAAATTCATCCAAGGCGGTGTACAGCAGGTACAGTTTAACATAGCACTTACAATTTTGTTAAATATATGTAAATAATATAGCAAACATATAATAGTAACATATGAGGTAGAATTTTTAATTTCTAGCTGTTTGTTGCTTTCTTAGCAGATGGGGTGGAGGAGTTGGCCTAGTGGTTAGAGCACTGGTCTTGATGTCCCGAGGTGCCTGGTTCAAATCCTTCCCACTGCTGTTCTTTGCAACCTTGGGAAAGTCATTTAACCCTCCATTGCCTCAAGTGCAAACTTAGAGTTTTTGTTTAATTTCTTACAGTTGTACCCCACACTTTCCCACTCATAGCAGGCTCAATGCAGCTTACATATTATCTTTATTTATATATATATATATATTATTCCATACAGAATTAATATGGCAATTGTAATAAAAAAAATAACCACATAAGAAATGCTAAGACATAAATGAAAATCATGATCTATTCTATCGACCTCACATAAATTTAGTAAATTACAATCCAAAATTAAGGAAAAAAAAACAGACTAAGTTAATTATTCAAGTAGATACACTACATGGGATTCACTATGACCTGCTCGCCTCTCCCTCTGTTCTCTAACAGTGTGCATTTGTTTCTCAAACCACTAAATTTGCATTCATTCCTTCTTTAGATATCAAAAACTCTTCTAGTTGTTTAGGTTCGAAAAATTGATAATTCTTAGATTGATACAAGATCCGGCAAACACAAGGAAACTTAAGTATAAAGTTTGCACCAAGAACAACAGATCTTTGACGGAGTGCCAAAAAGGCCTTCCTCCGTTTCTGTGTTTCTTTGGACAAATCCGGATATATTCTAATTTTAGATCCTAAAAACATTGAGTTGATATTCCTGAAAAAAAGTCTCAAAACAGCATTCCTATCCATTTCTAGGGCAAATGTCACCTCAGCTGGCGTTCTTTGCGTTATTACTTCCAGGGATGATTTGAGGAAAGTTGTTAGATTCAAATTGTCACACTGTTTATCTACTTCATAAGTAGACTGGAAATGTTGAACACGTACTAATGGAGGTAATAAATCCTTTGACATGCCCAACACTTCAACCAAATACTTTTTAAACATTTCTACCGGTGCTAACACTGGCGATCTTGGAAAATTAGTCAATCTCAAATTACATCTTCTCAATTGATTTTCCATGTATTCCATTTTCCTATATATAAAACTCTTTTCTTTGGCTGAAGTTTGAGTCATAGTCTCTACTTTTCTGAATTTTTCCTCGATTCGTTCCACCTTGGAAATCTGAACTGTGTTTATTTGATCCTGGATCAGGACAGCTTCAGATAAAGTCTTAATTCCCTCTACATTTTTCACAATCATTACTTGTAGAGATGAGTGCAAAGTGTAGTTTAAGTCCCAAAGTGACTCCAATGTCACAACGGCTGGTTTACTCAACTGACCCACTGAGACCACCGGGGGGAGGGGGGTCTTGAGTGTTTGGTTCAATGTTGTAATAATATTATTAGGAATTTTTGAAATAGTTCCTACCGACACACTTTCAGCCAGTTCTGTCTCCAAGTGTGGGCTCTCTCTCTGCTCGCTCCTCTCGACCTCTTCGGACAGCTGAGCGTCAGGCACCACTTTCCGGTTCCCTGCTCCCGGCTGTGGGGGAGCTGCTCGCTCAACGGGGCTTAGGGAAACCCCGTCTCCACTGTTGGCCGGCACTAATAGCTCAGCTCCGATCGGAGAAGAAGCTGCAGCAGGTCCCGACGTTACCCCGAATCTTTCCAACGTCAGTTGCTGTCGAGTTTGTATTCCGGCTGGGGTTGAGGGCATTTCCCGGACCTTTCCTCTTCTTTTCACCATCTTACAATGGACAAGAGGGATTTCGGCTGCTTAAACGAGGAGAGATTTTGGGAGCGTCGGGTAAGTGAAATCTCTATGACGCCATTTTGGATCGCCCCTCATGGCAGCTTACATATTATATTCAGGTACTTATTTGTACCTGGGGCAGTGGAGGGTTAAGTGACTTGCCCAGAGTCACAAGGAGCTGCCTGTGCCTGCAGTGGGAATCGAACCCAGTTCCCCAGGACCAAAGTCCAGCACTCTAACCACTTGGCCACTCCTCCAGGCATGCTCACATTTTTGGCACACACTAAAATTATATTAGCGAGCGCTAAAAATGTAAGCACATCTTAGATTGTGAACCCTCCAGAGAGAGGGAAATGTAACTCACCTTGAGCTGCCACTGAAAAATGTGTGAGCAAAATCCAAATAAATAAATTAAGTAATAAATAAAATAAGAAGAAAAGCAACAACATTACAAAATATAAATAAAATATGGTCAGTCAGAAAATACTGTATAAACAACAAGAAAAGACCCAAGAAAGGGGTCCTTTTTACTAAGTGGTAGTAAAGACTAACACATATGCTAAAAGGCAGGACTGCGGAACATGCTCAGGCGTCCCATGGTAGATTTGGGCAGGAAGCCACTGCTGAACAAAAGCCGTATGATGTACTGCATAATATTTGCAAAAACAAAATAAAACAAAAACATTTAGGGAAGACTGCACACAGGTGGGAGAAGGTTTTGTATTCTGATGAGACCAAAGTGGAACCTGATGTGTGCGGCCTCAACACTGCTACTACTACTACTACTATTTAGCATTTCTATAGCGCTACAAGGCATACGCAGCGCTGCACAAATATAGAAGAAAGACAGTCCCTGCTCAAAGAGCTTACAATCTAATAGACAAAAAATAAATAAAGTAAGCAAATCAAATCAATTAATGTGAACGGGAAGGAAGAGAGGAGGGTAGGTGGAGGCGAGTTGTTACAAGTGGTTACGAGTCAAAAGCAATGTTAAAGAGGTGGGCTTTCAGTCTAGATTTAAAGGTGGCCAAGGATGGGGCAAGACGTAGGGGCTCAGGAAGTTTATTCCAGGCGTAGGGTGCAGCGAGACAGAAGGCGCAAAGTCTGGAGTTGGCAGTAGTGGAGAAGGGAACAGATAAGAAGGATTTATCAATGGAGCGGAGTGCACGGGAAGGGGTGTAGGGAAGGACGAGTGTGGAGAGATACTGGGGAGCAGCAGAGTGAGTACATTTATAGGTTAGTAGAAGAAGTTTGAACAGGATGCGAAAACGGATAGGGAGCCAGTGAAGGGTCTTGAGGAGAGGGGTAGTATGCAGTGCCTGAACCCCTGCACTGTTCTTACAGTAGAGCAAGAATAACACAGGAGTTTAAATGCCATGTTGTTTAGTTTGTTTACGATTTGATTTACCACTTCCCTAACAAATAAATGAAACCTGGCCAAATGAGAGTCAGGCAGTGCTGGAAGGAAACAGAGGCAGCACCAATTGTAAAACTACTAATAAAATGGGGGAGAGTGTTTACTAGGGGAAGAGAGTCCGGGAACTATGCTTTATTTCTGATGTCCGGACAAAAGTCACACAGTTAAAGTGAGGTGTCTGAGGAATGTCATAGAGTTAAAAATTTAAACAGAAAATACAAAAATTCAGTGCTCTCTGTTTAAAGTTAACTAATTGAGGGCTCCTTTTTACAAAGCAGTGGTAGCTTAGGGTTCTTTTTACTAAGGTGTGCTGAAAAATGGCTTGTGGTGGTGTAGACGCGGGTTTTGGGCGCGTGCCAATCCATTTTTCAGTGCGCCTGTAAAAAAGGCCTTTTTAAAAAGTTTTGCCGAAAATGGACGTGCGGCAAAATTAGAATCACCGCACGTCCATTTTTGGTCTGAGACCTTACCGCCAGCCATCAACGTAGTGGTAAAAACTCACATGGTAACTGGGTGGTAATGACCTGCACATGTCAAATGCCCCTTGGTGCACGTCCAAAAATAAAAATTATTTTCGGAAGTGCGTATCGGACGTGCGCCAAAAATGAAATTACCGCAAGAGTCACGTGGTAGCTGTGTGGTATCTCCATTTTGGCACATGTTGGGTGCACGTAGATGCTTATGTGGCTTAGTACAAGACCCCTATTAGCGTGTGTTGAATGGGAGGAAGCCCTTGGAAATTGAATAAGCTTCTTTGCATTCAGCATGCTGCTAATCGGTAGCGCCACTTTGTGAAAAGGAGCTCTAAATCTGGTTGAACACCTCACTGTCCTAAGCAGTTGTTTGTCACAGTATTATTTTTATCTTTTATTATCTGTATTTTATTTATTTATTGCATTTGTACCCCACATTTTCCCAAACTATTTGCAGGCTCAATGTGGCTTACATAGTACCGTAAAGGCATTTGCCAATCTGGTAGAGAGCAGATACAAGGTTATGCTGTGTTTGAATAAGGTAGGTGTTTTCCAGGCTCCAGTAGGATCCAATGGAGGGGGGTTGTTTATTGTCCAGTTCGTTCTTTGGTGTAGTTGTGTGGCCGGATGTGGGGATTTACGTTGGATTAGTAGGGTAGGCCCTTTTGAAGAGGTTGGTTTTTAACGATTTTCTGAATTTTAAGTGGTCGTGAATTGTTTTCACAGCTTTTGGGTGTGCGTTCCATATTTGTGTGCTTTTATGTAGGAGAAACTTGATGCATAGGTTGTTTTGTATTTGAGTCCTTTGCAAGTTGGGTATGTGCGAGATGATCTGGATCTGTTTCTGGTTGGTAGATCTATAAGGTCTACACCATAAATAATTTTGTGGACCCGGGTGCAGATTTTGAAGGTGATCCGTTCTTTGATTGGGGGCCAGTGTAGTTTTTCTCAGAGGGGTTTGGCACTTTCGAAATGTGTTTTATCAAATATCAGCCTGGCTGCAGTGTTTTGGGCGGTCTGAAGTTTTTTTGTAAGTTCTTCTTTACATCCCGCATAGATTCCATTACAATAATCTGCATGGCTTAGAGCCATTGATTGTATTAGGTTTCAAAATATTTCCCTCGGGAAGAAAGGTTTTACGCGTTTAAGTTTCCTCATTGAGTAGAACATTTTCTTTGTTACGGAATTTATTTGACTCTCAAGAGTGAGGTTACGGTCGATTATGAAGCCCAATATTTTGAGGCTGTCTGAGATAGGGAGGGTGTGTTCTGGGGTGTTTATGGTTGTGGGTTTGTTCTTGTTGTGTTGAGATGAGATGAGATGAGATGAGATGAGATGAGAGGATGAGGCAATGTGTTTTTTCAGTGTTCAGTTTCAATTGGAATGAGTTTCCCCAAGAGTCTATGGTGTTTAGACCTGCTTTGGTTTTGTTGGTTATTTCTGACAAGTCATGTCTGAAGGGAATGTAGATTGTAACATCGTCTGCATAGATGAACGGGTTGAGGCCTTGATTGGATAGAGATTTTGCCAGTGGGATCATCAATATGTTGAAGAGTATTGGTGACAGTGGTGATCCTTGAGGTACTCCGCAGGCTGCTTTCCACGGTGATGATATGTTTGTATTTGATTTAACTTGGTAAGTTCTGGAGGTAAGAAATCCCTTGATCCAATTGAGTATATTACCATCAATCCCGAAGTGGGCTAGGAGTCTTATTAGTATATTGTGGTTTACCATGTCGAATGTGCTCGACATGTCGAATTGGAGGAGAAGTATGCTTTTACCTGTTGCTATTTCCTGCTTTAATTTGGCCAGGAGAGTGATTATGACAGTTTCAGTACTGTGGTGGGAACGGAATCCTGATTGTGAGTCGTGTAGTATTGAGAATTTGTCCATGTAGTCGGTGAGCTGTTTGGTCACCAAGCTCTCCATCAGTTTGACTACCAGTGGGATGGATGTGACTGGGCAGTAGTTGGTGAGATCATTTGTGTTTTTCTTGGTGTCTTTTGGTATTGGGGTGAGTAGGATGTTGCCATATTCCTCGGGGAAGAGGCCTTGTTGTAGCATGAAGTTTAGGTGGGATGTGAGGTCTGCTATGAAGCAGTCAGGGGCGGATTTAAGTAGATAGCTGGGGCAGGTATCCAGTTTACAGTGGATGTTGGCAAATCTGTGGATTACTTGTGTAACTGATGCAGTGGTGAGGGGAGTGAATGTTATCCAGGTACGGTCAGCTGGGCATCCATCAAGGGTTAGGTCCAGACCATTAATGAAGTTTTCGATGTCGGTGTTGTGCTGAGGTTTGTAATGTAAATCTATTTTTAAATGTTTTTATGCTATGTTATATCTTCTTGATTTTTAAGTGTAATTTTGGCAAATTTGGGGGCCTGTTTACTAAGCTGCGCTAAAAGGTGGCCTGCACTCTGATTGCACTTGGGTTTTTCTGTGTGCAGAGGCCACTTTTAGCGCAGCTGCAAAATGGACAATTTTTCATTTTCTTAATTAATGGCCATGCGCTAATTTCCCAATTAGCGCGTGGCCATTAGCACTTGAGCCCTTACCATCACCTATGTAGTAGATGAAAAGGGCTCCCGTGCTAACTATATGCTAATCAGTAGGCACACGGCAGTATAGCTGCGCTAACCAATTAGCACTGGGCACGCCTACTCTCAACCCCCTAAACACACCCCCAGAACTAAAAAAATAAAAAGTATTTTTACTGCATGGGAAAGAGGCTCAGATGCCAACACTACCATGGTAATGCATTTTCCCGCACAGTAAGCACGCGTTAGTACTTACCGCCAGGGGTGTAGCCAGACCTCACGGTGGGAGGGAGCCAGAGCCTGAGGTTGAGGGCACATTTTGAGTGTCGCCCCCCCCCACCGCCACTCCTCGCCTCACCTCGCCTTGCCTTGCCTCGCCTCCCGTCCTTGCCTCCTTGCCACTTCCCCTCACAAACAAATACCTTTGCTGGCGGGGGTCCCCAACCCCTGCCTGTCGAAGCCTTCTTCAGCGCCGGACTCGGCACAGCTGTGTTCACTGCCTGCCCCCTGCTCTTCTTTCTTCTTGCTCCTCCTGTGTACGCTGACGCTCAGTCAGCGTGCACAGGAGGAGCAAGAAGAAAGAAGAGCAGGGGGCAGGCAGCCAACGCGGCTGTGCCGTAGACCGACACGGAAGAAAGCTTCGGCTGGTGGGGGTTGGGGACCCCCGCCAGCAAAGGTATTTGTTTGTGAGGGGAAGTGGCAAGGAGGCAAGGATGGGAGGCGAGGCAAGGCAAGGCAAGGCGAGGTGAGGCAAGGAGTGGCGGTGGGGGGGCGACACTCAAAATGTGCCCTCAACCTCAGGCTCTGGCTCCCTCCCACCGTGAGGTCTGGCTACAAGGTAAGCCTCATGGTACAAAATAGAAAATATTTTCTATTGCATGTTTTTGGCACTTGCAAAATTCAGAATTCTCACCCAGGGCCTGCGCTAGCCGGGCGGTAATGCTGATTTGGCGCACGCTGGACGCGCAACCTTTACACACCTTTGTAAAAGGGCCCCATTAATTGTTAACCACGGTGAATTATTAGGAATAGCACACTACAAATTAGTTGAAAAAATAAACTATTGTCCCATAATATTCAGTGGTTCAGTTTAGATGGATACAATTCTTGAATGTCTGATCAAGAATAATCAACAACTTTCCAGTTACTTTCAAATGGATATTCTGCCACCGAATATTGACATTATGATTTTTCAGTTAGACAAACATTATCTCTGATAAAGGGGCCCTTTTACTAAGTTGAGTATTCAAATCAGTTCGGCCCCGAATAGTGCCCTGACTACATTATTTGTATTCGGCCGAATAGTGATTTAAATTCGAATATGAATAATTTGGGGATCTACTGTGCTAAATCCTACTGAAATAAACACTTGATCTTGGATTTCACATTGCTTCTTTTATTAATTGTTATGTTAAAGCTCAGTGCCATTATTTGAATTCATTATTCGTAGTCTGCCGAATAGTAAAATATACTCTTCAATACAGCTTTAGTATGCTCTAATGTGTGTTTATTGCTGGTTTAAAACCACTCCTGTGGATGACGCTTAGGCATCCTGTGGTAGTTTTCAGATCTGGATGTGTTTCCCATGTGATAAAAATGGGTTTTACTTTTTAGCACTGGGGGCATGATAGGGGGCAGAGAGTAGGTATGCCCGGTGCTAACCAGTTAGCACAGTTACATCGCTGAGCGCTAACCAATTAGCATGGGATCTCTTAACACCTAGAAAATAGATGTCGGTAAGGGCTGCTATGCTAATGGCCATGCGTTAATTGTGAAATTAGCATATGGCCATTAATTGAGGAAAATGCGGCCATTTTACAGCCGCGCTAAAATGGCCTCAGCATGCAGGAAACCCGCACGATAGTCATAGCGCAGGCCACCTTTTAGCGCAACTTAGTAAAAGGGCTCCAGTTTTATTTTATACTATTTGTTGATTACTTCTGTTCTGATTTATTTTCTTTTATTGAAAGGTTTGTGGCACAAATTTTGCAAATCTCTTTGAACCTGTTGGATATATGAGGTAATTAATTAAGGGCCCCTTTTATTAATGATTCCTGGCGCTGCTAATGTGACGCAGCCTATTCAATTCAAATGGTCTTCGTAGCATTTGCCATGTGGGAATCGCTAGTGCGGTTTTCTAAAAGGGGCCCTAAATCTGTTAATTAGATTAAAAACAGATAAATCAGTTCTAGCTAGATTATTATATGTGTGTTACTGTGAAAATGACCTAGATTACTCTGAAAGAGGTAAAGAACACTTCTATGGCACTGTTTGCAGGAGCCACTGGAGTACACATTTTTACATAATTTTGTTAATTCCTTATCATAAACAATGACTGAACACAAATAATTTAACAGAGATAGTGGAAAAACAAATCTAACACAATACATATATACATGCTTCCCCTGTGTTAACAGTGTGTCATGTCAATCCCTGGCGACTAGGGAATAACTGAGCATCTATGAACAAAGTCCTTAGACTTTTCCCAGTCAGAAAGAGAGATTGGTAGCACAGATCCTTTCAGAGTAAGAGATTATCCAGATCACTAGAGTGATCAGAGGTGGCCAGAGTCATGTGCTGGGTAGAAGGAGCTTGCTAGCTCCTGGTTTGGCTGTCAACAGTTGTATGGGAGGACTGTGGAATCCCTCTGTTGATACCATCTTTTGTAATAAGCTCTATATCTGCAACTTCTCTGAACGTGTGAGCACATGCTATTCTAGGAATTCAGAAATAGCCTCTGCTCGAGTTCTCTTTTCAAGTACTTTCACTGTGTGGAAGCTGAACTAGATCATTTATCTATTTATTCCATCCTTACCATACGGCCAGAGCAGGTTTCAATAAAACATGCGTAATTATCAATGCACAATAACACTGCAAGGAACCCTTAACTCGACAATCACAACCCATTCCTAACAAGATGAAATACATCTTTAAGGAAAGTATCTATTATGGTGCAGGAAAAGTTGAGCTTTTACCGCACCTTAATTTTCCACAGAAGTGACTAATCTGCAATAGTTCAGTACCACTGGTTGGTCAATCCCGCAGTATATGAATAACACTGTTTGCGATCAAGCTTTCAAGTAATGTCATTCATACTGCCTAGAAGCACCACATCTGCCCCTATGTACTCTGGGAAGGGTCCTTCTCATTCTTTTTACCCTCTACACCCAATGCTCTCTCTAATTTTTGCTGCAGGATTTCAGCCTCCACTCAATGTGTGCAGTATAGCCTATGTTCTCAATAAAGAAAGCCAGCAAACATGTTGTGTGCACAGTTGGTAGGCATGTGTACTCCCTTTCAGGGACATTGCTTACACCTCATGTAGGTCTTTACCTCCCCGCTTCAAGAAGAAACTGTCTTACCTTTGCTTTTTTACCCTCCCCCACACATCTCATGTAGTTCTCCTCTGTGCCCTCCCTCATGTAGGTCTCTCCCTGCCAGCACCTCCCATCAATTCTTAGGTACTTTGATTTTAACTCTTTCCTATCCATCCCCTGGTTGTCCCACCCGATCTTTTCTTTAGGCAGAGTTGGACCCTGTGGCTGGCAGGAGGGTTGGTACTCAATAGCAGGTCAATGTCCTTTCCTGTGCTGGGCCCATCTCATTGTATGAGCTGCGTCTGTAAAGTAAAAATGACATTAAATGGAGGGAAGGAGTCAACTGCAGTCTGCAGCCACTCTCCAGGGACTGCCACTATGATAAATGGTATAATGGGAGGGGGAGATGGGCTATTCAATGGAGAAACTCCACCTCTAGGTGTCAAAACATGGAAGTCATCTACTAGAGTTTGGCTTTCATTGAGCTGGAAACTGCAAAAGGCGAGAAGAACCTACTTGTTCAAAAAAGAAATTTTTCATAATGGTTGATCAGTTTATTTGTATCTGTTTCTGACCATACGAGAAATACAAAGGTCAGTTTTCAAAAAGGATTTACACATATGCCAGTGGTCAGAATGAGGTAGTGCTATAAGTGGGAGAGTCTATTCTCTAATGGCATCTGGGTTTTGCTTTACATTTAGGTGCCTGCAGTATAGGAGCCAGCTTGTCAAAATTATTGGGGGTGCTAAGCCCAGTGAAAATAACTCTTCCTGGGACACAAACAAGGAATTTTCTCAATATTGGGGGTGCTCAAGCACCCACAGAGTCGGCTCCTACACCAGCCATAGACCTGAAATAACTGTGGGTGCTTAAATGCGGCAGATACCAGCAGGAGCGTAGCCAGACAACAGATTTTGGGTGGGCCTAGGCAAGAAGTGGGTGGGCACCAAGTGTTCTTCCCCCCCCCCAACCACCACCTAAAAAATATCTCAGCTGGTGGAAAAATGCTTCTTTCCACCTTGGCAGTCCACAGCAGCATGCGCAGGTGCCGGTATCATAGAGAGTAGCGTTTTCATTCCCATCAGGAGAAAGTCTTCAGCTGGCCAAGCTTGGGATCCCACCAGCTACCCCTAAACATGTGCTACTGTTGCGCGGGCCTGAGCCCTGAATGGGTGGGCCCCGGCCCACCTGTGGCTATGCCACTGGATACCAGCATAACTTAGTATTCTGTGGCAGCCTCTCCTAGGCTTCACCCCTGTGAACACCCCCTTGTATTTATATACTGTGCCCTTACAGAATAACCCTTAGTCACTTTCTGTCACTTATGCTCATAACTGTACACATCCACAAAAGTGCTGGTATTCTGTACAATTACACTTGCAAAGGCTTGTAAATGCAGGAATGCAGTTATAAATCCTCTAGCTGCTGATTTTCAAAGCATTATACAGATTGTGGTGGCTGAAAATGGCTTTAACTGGTGTGGCACTGTCCGTAGATGTGGCATGAGGGTGGATGAAAGGCAGTAACCATGAAGTATCTGTATAGTGATGATATTCAGCCACTATAATGATAACCTATAGGTCCCCTTTAGACCCACTGAACAGCAATTTGAAAGTAAACTGCAGAGCCTAAATATTGCCAGAATATTACCACTATGACGTCAAATGTGAGTCTATCCTCTTCCTCTCCACCCATTCGGTTACTTACCCTGCACTCTCCCTCAGTGGTCACCCACTCCCCTTCAAAGATTCTGTTAAAAATTCTTGGAGTTGTCTTTGACTCACTCCTAATGTTTAAACCTCAAATCGATTCGGTTCTTCACTCTTCCTTTTTTGTACTTCATCGCATCCACTTCCTGAGTCTTGTCCTACCTGCCACTCTTCTCTGTCCCCTCATCCTTGCTCTGGTCATATTGCACCTGGACTACTGCAACTTTCTTTACACAGGCCTCCCCCTCTATTCTCTCAAATGTCTACAGCTGGTTCAGTCCACCACTATAAAATAGTTACAGAACGCACACAAATTTGACCGTGTTACTCCCTCCTTTGCACCGAGCATTGGATGCCTTTCACTGCCCGCATTCAATTTAAAATTCAGCTTATTGTCTACAGATCCCGGCTTCCCAGTGCTTCCTCCTATCTCAAAGGTCTTCTTTTCCCTTACATCCCTCTTCGTTGTCTCTGGTTCAACAACAACAAGTTTCTTTCCCTTCCCTCCCCCTCACAGCTACGCCTCAACATCACTTGTAAAACTGCCTTTAGGCACCTCAGCCCTAAACTCTGGAACGCATTGTCGCTTCGCGTCAGGAATTTACCTACACTACCTGCCTTTAAACATGCCCTCAAAAGTCATCTTTTCTCTGCCGCCTCCTCCTAATTCTTTAATTTTCTCTGTATTGTTTGTAACTATTTAACCAGTTCTATTGCTTTTATACTGTTCTGTAAACAGCTTAGAAGCCATGTGAAGTCCTATTGGCAGTATATCAAATGTTCTGAATAAATAAATAAATATGGATAGTGACTGATGGTCAGCACTGTCGCTGATCCGTATGGTGTTGCTGAATATACTTATATTTTAAAATGATGCAACTGGTGTTTAAAAAGACAGTGAAAATATACCCAAATGCAATTGTGACCCTATAGAAAGAGTTACCTGTTTTCAGTTAAGCACAAATAAATCTAGCAGGCATTTAAGTTGGACTGCTGGACTTCCTTACTCCGTAGGCTGTGTTTTTCTGAAGAGTGTTTCTAAAGGTCACAATACAGATCCATTGTCTGTTTTCCTTTAGCTCTTGCCCTCTACTATTTATTATTACAGGATGTTTCTAAATCAACAGTCACCTCTTTTGTGTTCTGCAATCGAAAATATCAGGCAACGTGATTGTTTTTGTAAAATGTACTACAAAGAGATAACAAGGATTAATATTTATCTAGTTCTTATTTTGTTTTTGTTGTTGTCAAATAACATACAGTTATCCACAAATAATTTAACCTGCAAGAAACAGAGGGGAATATTTTAAGCTTCCAATTCATATTAAATAGTATAACACAAGTGAATTAACTGTATGAGTGACTAGCACATTTATATGTACACAACAAAATTATGGGCTCTTTTACTAAAGGACATTAAGCCCCCAGATTCTATATCTCGAGCCAAGATTTCGGCGTGGAAATCAAAATGTATTCTGTAATGATGCGATAACCTAATTGGTTAACAAGCCAGTCAGAGTTGATAATTGCCAATTAACAAGCAACTATTGAAATTAATTTGCATTAATTAGAATTTAAGTGCAGAACTGCCTAGATGTATTCTATAACATGCTGCACGTAAATTCTAAGTCACATAGTTGAAAAGGGGTCATGGGCGTGAATGGGTGGGTCATGGGTGTTTCTAAAATCTATGCACGTTGTTATAGAATACATCTGGTTTGCACCTAATTTAGGCATTTATATCAGGTTTTACTTTGCATAACTGCCCATGACTCAATTTAGTCGCTCGTATGGGTCCTCGGCATATTTTATAAACCATGCAGATATTTAGGCTTATTCTATAAAGGAAGCCTAAATTAAGGTGTAGTCCTTAGCCCTTAATGTGGGATTAATGCATGGAAACTGGGTACCACACAGCCATGTTAAGTGACATTGTATTAGTTTGCCTCTTTCCTAGAAACATGACAACAGGGGCCAAATGACCCATCCAATCTGTCCATCCTCACGTTAAACCACGCATTAATGAATTTTTCATTCAGAGGAGTGCCGTGGGCAGAGTAGGCGTGGAAAATTTAGCCAGCTAATGGGTTATACATACTGCACACTAACTGGCTGATGCACTAAATGTGGGAGCACTTACTGCCTCCTCAATAGAAGGCAATAACACCTGGATTCTATATATGTCATCCAAAGTTAATGAGCCGTTAATAATAAGAATTGGTGTTAATTGGCACCCATTTGTGGGTTTGTGCATGGATCTGCCCTGCACCCTATTCTATCAAATGCACACCTAAACTTTATAGCTTGCAACTCAAAAGGGGGCGTGGCCATGGGATGAGCATAGGTGAGTCAGGGGCATTCTCAGAATTTAGGTGCCATGTTATAGCATATGGTCATTTACACAACCAACTGACATTAATTGTATGCCAGCATTTATGCTAGGTTTCAGTTAGGATAAGGGCTATGCCTGAAGTTAGGCACAAGGTCTGTGCTAAGCTAGTATTCTGTAAAGGATACTCTGCACAGAGCAGTGGCATAGCTAGGTGGAGGCCTGGGCCCCCCAAATGTAATCTGAGCCCCTGGTTTTACTGGTGGGGGTCCCCAACCCCCACCAGCCGAAGCCTTCTTCAGCACCAGTCTTCGGTGTGCCGCGTTCCCTGCCCTGTGCTCTTCCTTCCTCCTGATGTCCTGCACGTTCCTTGAAGTGAAACTGAGCATGCTCAGTTTCACGTAAAGGAGCGTGCACAGGATGTCAGCAAGAAGAAAGAGCAGGGCAGCGAATGCGCCTGCGTTGGAGACCGGCGCTGAAGAAGGCTTCAGCTGGCAGGGGTTGTGGACCTTTGCCAGCAAAGGTATTTGCTTTTTCGGGGGGGGGGGGGGGAGGGAGCAACGAGGCAATGAGGTGGAGTGGCAAGGTGGTGGGTGGGTGAGGCGGCAGACTAAAATGTGCCCCCCACCTCGGGCTCTGGCCCCCTCCCACCGCGAGGTCTGGCTACACCCCTGGCAAAGAGCACCCTTTACAGAATACTGTCTTAGTTCGAGATGCTGTATGTAGGAGGAGGCAGAGAGGGACAGACATAGAGGAGGTGTTGCATAGTGGTGGGGGTGAGAAAGAGACAGACAGGAGATGCTACATGGTAGGGGGAAGGGAGAGAGAGACAAAGGAGATGTTCGATGGCAAGTGGAGAGATGGAAGAGGAAATGAGGGACTGGGGAATAAGAGGAAGATAAAAGGGAGGGCCTGGGTGAGGGAAAGATATGGAAAGATGTAGGTAGATGCAGTGAAAAAAGGGAAATTGAAGACTGAATAGCAAGAATGAAGGAACATAGGGGCAGAAAAATTACTCCTGGGGGAAATCTGTGCAAAAGTTTTGAAAATTATGCAAAATTCTGTGCTGTTTAATTGCAGCATTTTAGCACAGAATTTCCCCATCTGAAGGCCAGAAATGTCCTTCCATTTCCCTCTTCAAGCTCCAGCTTCCCCCACCCTCCTCAGTAGCACACTCACCTGTGTGTACCCCCCTCCCCCCTCCCCAATGACACATTCACATTTCTCTGCCCCTTCCCCTCATTATACTCCAGGAGCTGGCTTTCCTCCTCCCCCACAGAGATATCATGGCTCCCACTAAGCCATCTCTCTCCTCTTCAATCTGTTCAAAATTCTGCAGCACAATTTATATTCCACTAGTGTCACTATGCTCATATTAGCCCTCTCCTCAAGTCACTTCATTGGCTCCCTATCTGTTTCCGCACACAGTTCAAACTCCTCTTATTGACTTACAAGTGCATTCACTCTGCAGCTCCTCAGTACCTCTCCGCTCTCATCTCTCCCTACATTCCACTACTACTACTACTACTAAGGTATCGGCCTGCTTATCCGACATTGCTGCCTGGATGTCCAACCGCCACCTGAAACTGAACATGGCCAAGATTGAACTTATTGTTTTCCCACCCAAACCCACTTCTCCTCTCCCTCCACTCTCTATCTCAGTTGATAACACCCTCATCGTCCCCGTCTCATCTGCCCGCAACCTTGGTGTCATCTTCGACTCCTCCCTCTCCTTCTCTGCGCATATCCAGCAGATAGCCAAGACCTGTCGCTTCTTCCTCTATAACATTAGCAAAATTCGCCCTTTCCGAGCACACCACCCGAACTCTCATCTACTCTCTCATTACCTCTCGCCTTGACTACTGCAACCTACTCCTCACTGGCCTCCCACTTAGCCACCTATCCCCCCTTCAGTCCATTCAGAACTCTGCCGCACGTCTTATCTTCCGCCTCAACCGATATACTCGTATCACCCCTCTCCTCAAGTCACTTCACTGGCTTCCGATCAGATACCGAATACAGTTCAAGCTTCTCCTACTCACCTACAAATGCACTCGATCTGCAGCCCCTCCTTACCTCTCTACCCTCATCTCCTCTTACATCCCTACCCGTAACCTCTGCTCTCAAGACAAATCCCTCCTTTCAGTACCCTTCTCCACCAACGCCAACTCTAGGCTTCGCCCTTTCTGCCTCGCCTCACCCCATGCTTGGAACAAACTCCCTGAGCCCATATGCCGGGCCCCCTCCCTACCCATCTTCAAATCATTGCTCAAAGCCCACCTCTTCAATGTCGCCTTCGGCACCTAATCACTTCATCTCTTCTCAGGAAATCTCATCTACCCCAACTTGGCATTTCGTCTTTTAGATTGTAAGCTCTTCTGAGCAGGGACCGGCCTTATTCGTTAATTTGTACAGCGCTGCGTAACCCTAGTAGCGCTCTAGAAATGTTAAGTAGTAGTATCTTCCTGGCACTTAACTGTGTGCGTAATTTACTGAATTCCACCCTAAGTGCTACCGTGGTAACTTGGAGCAGGTACCATATGTTAATCCAAATGTTAATGCACAACCTGCAATAACAAATTGTCCATAAGTACATAAGTATTACCATACTGGGAAAGACCAAAGGTCCATCGAGCCCTGCATCCTGTTTCCAACAGTGGCCAATCCAGGTCACAAATACCCAGCAAGATACCAAAAATGTACAAAACATTTTATACTGCTTATCCCAGAAATAGTGGATTTTCCCCAAGTCCATTTAATAACGGTCTATGGACTTTTACTTTAGGAAGCCATCCAAACCTTTTTTAAACTCCGCTAAGCTAACAGCCTTTACCACATTCTCTGGCAACGAATTCCTTTATGCAGTGTTAGTGTGGGCTTTTCGCATGTTAAAATTCTGTGTTATAGCATGTTAAGCCCAAAGCAACACATCTTAGTAGAAGACCCCTTAACAAGCTTATTTGTTTTATGAAAAAGCAGCACGTTGTTGAGTTCCATTGAGATATGATAACTTGCAGTCAATTTCTAAGTAGGACTACAATGCTGGACATATGTGTCCAGGCAAAGGAAGGAGCTGGATATCTTTTTCTGTGCAATAATGTCCCTCAGAGACAGTTGCAAAAAGCCATTCTTGGGCTATAAATGCTGTATTTTAAAGTTGTGCAAAAAGCTGACATGGATTGTAAATTTCGCCCAAAGTGTATTTGGAAAAGATGAGCTAAAGACATCTATCTATCTATCTATCTATCTATCCATCTATCTATCTATCTATCTATCTATCTATCTATCTATCTATCTATCTATCTATCTATCTATCTATCTATCTATCTATCTATCTATCTATCTATCTATCTATCAAGAGAGCACTATGGACATTCCTAAATATACATATCAAGAGAGAGAGGTCTTATTTCAGTATGGATGAGAATAACAAGCAGCAGGACCACTCTTATGAGAGCACAACTTCAAGAGTGCCTATGAATGCAGGATTTCAGCACTGTAAACTCCAAAGTCGGTTAGCTGTAAATGCCTCTCTGTGGATGGATAGTGTGGTTTTATAGGTTTCCTTGGTAGGAAAAATACAATTAAAACTATGTCTTTCCTGCCCCTGGAAATGTATCCTCTCACTGCCTAAGACTGCAAGTTCCATGAGTCAGAGAACAACACTGAGGAGCCCTACATTAAAAAAAAGCACATAACTTTGCATTTACAAGATTTTTTAAAATGTAGCTTTTATTCTTCACAACACGATAGTTCCAAAGCTTTACCACCAACAACCACATTACTTAGTTAGAGCAACAAGGACCCAGTGCAAAATGAAATGGTTTCAAAACCATCTACAAAGGTGGGGCTCGTTATGTAGTTTAATATTACAAATGTGGTGCTGTGAGTTTTGAATCATTAGGCCGCTCTTGTCTCTCATGTTTTAGTTTAGCTTGAAGGAAGATCAAAGGCCAATTGGGCCTCACTGAAAAGGACCTTTTCCCACTCTTTGCCTATGGAAAAAAAAAATCGTTATTGAATAAGAGCCATTGAGTGGAAGCGGCTTTTACTAGCTCTGTGCTTTTCTGCTTCTCTCTTTTGATTTTCCTAAGTAAACTTACACAATGATGCTTTATCTTAGGACCCATATGCAATCTTGGAGCAGCAGTATCTGCACATTTGTTTTCATATTTCAGTTGGCAGTTGAAACAAAACCATTAAAATCTCATTTGATAGAAATATGCCCCTTATTGGGGGGGGGGGGGGGGGGGGGAGGGGTAATGACTAAGGTGCAGTAAAAGTTGGAATTTTACCACACCTTAGTTTACTGCAGGAGTCAATAATCTGTAATACAGCACTGCAGGTTCTTCAGTCCCTGTGATACAGGAATAATGCAACTTGTAATAAATTTCTCAGGCTGCATTATTCTACTCGCAGGAAGCATGTATTGAAGGGGCTAACACAGAAAACATCAGAGTGACTCCTTCCCCTCCTCCTGAAGATCCCCCACCCTTGCAGACCCCTCCAGGCCTACCTTAAATCATCCCTGGAGGTCTAGAGTAGGCTGGGCAGGAATGAACCCCAGTTGCTCCTGCGGCCTGCCCATGCTGGCACTGGGTTCAAAATGGCAGCTGTGAGTCCTCAAGGTCATGGGGGAGGGAGGAAGGAGAGCTCCATTGATGTTTCTCACATGGCACCTGAGAGCAGATTTGAGCTGGTGTTTATTTTTCCAGTAATAACACAGCTTGTGAAGTTCAAAACAAGCTGCATTGTTTAATTTACACATTAATGAGGTGTTTTTCATACTTTGCTTCTCATTATTAGGTAACCTAAACTAACACATATTACACTATTATAAAGCATGTTATTGCCATTTAACACAAGTTGAGGAGCAAATATAGGTGCCTAGTGGAATTAGGTGCAGAGAAGGGGGATGGAACGACTTCCCTATGAGGAAAGGTTACAGTGGTTAGGGCTCTTCAGCTTGGAGAAAAGACGGCTGAGGGGAGATATGACAGAGGTCTATAAAATAATGAGTGGAGTGGAATGGGTGGACATAAATTGCTTGTTTACTCTTTCCAAAAATACTAGGAATAGGGGACATGCAATGAAGCTACAATGTAGTAAATTTAAAACAAATCAGAGAAAATATTTCTTCACTCCTTGTGTAATTAACCTGTGGAATTTGTTACCAGAGAATGTGGTAAATGCAGTTAGCTGAGTGGGGTTTTTAAAAAGGGTTGGATAACTTTCTAAAAGAAAAGTACAAAAGCCATTGTTAAGATGGACTTGGGGAAAATCCACTGCTTATTTCTAGGATAAGCAGCAAAAAAATGTACGGTTTTGGGATCTTGCCAGGTACTTGTAACCTGGATTGGCCACTGTTGGAAACAGAAGACTGGGCTTGATGGACCTTCTGTCTTTCCCAGTATGGCAATGCAAAAAAAAAAAAAAGTATATATCAAGTGTGTGCTTCTGTTACAGAATCCTAGCACTTACATGTGTCTAAGCTACCAATTATTGACAGTTATGCACTTAAATGCTGGGAACTATTCTATTTTAGTTCACATATGATCCCAAACACGTGTATCTCATATCCAATATTTTTACCATTCAAAGTAGTGATATCATACAAGCATTAATCAAACATTATTTTTTTATGTATATATATTTTTTGTCTTTATGTATACTTTAACATATATATTTTCGGGGATCTTCAGATATCAAACTCATTTCCACCATATGGGGAATCTTCCCCAGTTCTTAATGGTGTTTTACAAATCTTCATGGATCCACCCGATCTTATAGTATCTTATAATATTTGTCTTTTCTATCTTATCTAGTAGTTAACATTACTTAGCTTCAATTAGATAGCAATAGAGCAGCAAATTTTCTTTCTAATCAAACCTCCGCCGACTTGGCCAGGTTTCGTGTATACTTCGTCAGGGAAGAGGTTTGCTGCAACAAAAACAAGAACGTTAAGAAATATTTTCAAATCTTAATCGTATCACCACCTTCTAATTTAACTCATTCTTGTTTATCATAACTATTTACCATCGTGTGTTCACTTCCGTGTCCCAAAAAAAATGGCTGCGACGTTCTCTAACGCTACTACAATTTAAATAGACCTCAGCTGTTTCTGAATACTGTACTCTGATTGGGTTCTTTGCTTCTGTTAACCACCAATCAGATAAGAGACCACCAATCCAATTCGGAGTTCAACCCATAAGGTTGCAAAGAATGTAATTGAAAAATCATTTTTTGTTCTTTATAATTCAACAGAGATCCAGATAAAAATCATCGTATAACTGATATCAAATGGAGAATTATAGATCATATCCAGCTGGGCTGGGAGGGTGGTAATGCTGAATCTCTGTTGAATTATAAAGAACAAAAAATTATTTTTCAATTACATTCTTTGCAACCTTATGGGTTGAACTCCGAATTGGATTGGTGGTCTCTTATCTGATTGGTGGTTAACAGAAGCAAAGAACCCAATCAGAGTAGAGTATTCAGAAACAGCTGAGGTCTATTTAAATTGTAGTAGCGTTAGAGAACGTCGCAGCCATTTTTTTTGGGACACGGAAGTGAACACACGATGGTAAATAGTTATGATAAACAAGAATGAGTTAAATTAGAAGGTGGTGATACGATTAAGATTTGAAAATATTTCTTAACGTTCTTGTTTTTGTTGCAGCAAACCTCTTCCCTGACGAAGTATACACGAAACCTGGCCAAGTCGGCGGAGGTTTGATTAGAAAGAAAATTTGCTGCTCTATTGCTATCTAATTGAAGCTAAGTAATGTTAACTACTAGATAAGATAGAAAAGACAAATATTATAAGATACTATAAGATCGGGTGGATCCATGAAGATTTGTAAAACACCATTAAGAATTGGGGAAGATTCCCCGTATGGTGGAAATGAGTTTGATATCTGAAGATCCCCGAAAATATATATGTTAAAGTATACATAAAGACAAAAAATATATATACATAAAAAAATAATGTTTGATTAATGCTTGTATGATATCACTACTTTGAATGGTAAAAATATTGGATATGAGATACACGTGTTTGGGATCATATGTGAACTAATTGAGAAGAATCCCCACACTTTTAATTAGGTCTACTTAATAAGGGAACTATTCTATAACATCCGCACCAAAGCCAAAAAAAGGCACCTAAAGTTAGGCACTAATGCTGTGCCCAATGTTTGGCATGGAAATGCATTCTAATAGATGCAAAGCATCAGAGTGGGGCTGAAATGGCAGACTGGTGCAGAAAATTATATGCCCAGTTGTCAGATAGTGCCTAAGTGTATCAGCGTGCAACTGCAAAGGGGGTGTTTCCATGGGAGGGGCATTCCAGTAAATTGCGTGTGGTATTATAGAATACGGTGGATGCATGCCCAACTTGCACACCAGGATTTACATCTGGTTGTAGTCCTCATTCCCTGCAGCATTCAGTACCCAACTCTATTCTATAAAGAGTGCTCGTTCTGGAGTGCCCTTTATAGAATAGCGCTGGGCGCCAATTTTTTCAGTACCCATATTTGGGTGCTATTTATTGAATCCAGCTCTTAGGTTGTAATGCAAGTGACATGCTCACCTAACAGAATACTATAAGTTGTATGTGTTGCATGGTGCTCTTAGGCGCCCCAACTTACATCAGCCATTGACCTGTCATAAGTGGACATGCCTATATTTAGGCGCACCAATTAGGCTTTGTGCTAGTAACACGTTAGGTAAGTCCTGAAGCCATTATAGAATTGGCACTAAGCACACCCCATTATGATGCCTACATCATGGTGTCAAGTTATAGAACTGCCCGATAGCCTAAATGTAAAAGCAGTTAGCATATCTGGGTTCAGAATAGGTTTTGACAAATTCCTGGTGGAGTGGAGGAGTGGCCTAGTGGTTAGGGTGGTGGACTCTGGTTCTGGGGAACTGAGGCACTGAGTTCAATTCCCACTTCAGGCACAGTTCCTTGTGACTCTGGGCAAGTCACTTAACCCTCCATTGCCCCAGGTACAAATACATACCTGTATATGTAAGCCACATTGAGCCTGCCATGAGTGGGAAAGCACAGGGTACAAATGTAACTAAAATAAAAATAATCTGCTATTAAGATAGACATGGGGAAAGCCACTACTTATCCTTGGGATCATTAATATGGAATCTTGCTACTATATGGGATTCTGCCAGGTACTTGGGACCTAGATTGGCCACTGTTGGAAGCAGGATACTGGGCTCAAGGGACCATTGGTGTGACCCAGTCTGTCCATTCTTATATTCTTCGTACTCTCCTTTATATGCCATGAATGCCTGCTCTCTAACTCATTAATGCCCAGTTTTGGTGACATCATTGGGAATGCTTCATTTTGTTACATCTGTAAATAACTCAAAAGGAGTGGGAGAGAGAGTACTTTCTCACTGCTGACCTTGGAGGAGCAGCATTTCCAGCTTGTGGGGTATTAGCACCTGCTGTATAACTGAAAACAATAAGATCTCACAGGACAACCCTGGTTCCAGTTGTCAGGAAGGAAAGACTCAAAGAAGAATTTAGACACCAGGCACCTTAAATTATTCAATAGTTAAACTGATGATACTTTTGATCTCTCTATTAACTTTAAATAGCAAATTAATTTTGGGGATAATTCAAATGGGGAAAAGTGTCATTTAATTCTTCAATTTGAACTTTCCTTATGGACAAATGGTAAAACAACATTTCTAATTTTAAGGACCTACAATTGAATATGTCATTGGCATCAATAATAAAATTAATGTGCCAGATTCAGTAAATGACATCTAGAATGTAGTGTGTTGGAATAATGCGCGTCTACAGTAAGACACAGTTTACAGAGTAGTGCATAGGCTGGGGGCATGTGCAAACATTCAGGTGTATCCATTTACGCCACTGAAAACCTGGTGTAAATACTTGCAGCTAAATGTATGCATGTTCCTCCAAATTCTATAACAGCGCACGTAAATTTGAGTGATGCCCTGGACATGCCTACACTTCTCCCATAGCCATGCCCCCTTTTCAGCTACACACATTGGAATTTACGCACGTCTCTTTTTAGAATACACCTAAAAAGAAGTACGCATTTATTCCAATTATTGCCCATTAGTGATGATAATTGGTTGCTATTGGCCAATTATCATCACTGATTGGCTCGTTACTCAATTGAGTAGCATGCGTAAATTGACCACGCACACAATTTAATGTGTGATACTCACCGCACCTTATTTTAGAATCCAGCCCAATGTTATAAATGATTTATTCATACAGTATCATCACATCTTGATAGGATCCCAGATTTGGGAAGATCTGTTTTACAGTGCTGTTACTAATCGCATTGCTAGAGGCTTTAAGGGCAATTCTATAAATTGTCACTTCAGTCTTTGTGCCCCAATGCAGTGCACTTAGGGGGAAATTCTATATATGGCACTCAAAAATTGGCACAGGAAAAAATCAACACTAAAGTGTGATCTAGGTTGAGTGCCCTTTATAGAATAGCACTTAGAGCTGATTACTTCACCTAAAATTGGGTGCCGGTATTTACACCAGCTGAAACTGGGTGTAGCTGCTGGTGCCTAACTCATGCCATGTGGGCATAGAAATGGCGCTATTCTATAAAACCACGCGCAACATTTCAGAACGCCCCTGCCCCTCCCCTGGCCATGCCCCCTTTTGAGTTGTGCTCTAGGGGATTTAGGTGCCTGGTCTTATAGAATAGTGTACAGACAGATGCATACACAATCCCAATTATTGCCAATTAATTTTAATTATTAACATCAATTAATTGCTAGTCAATGGCTCATTAAGTAATTTATTTGTGCATGCATCTTTGATCTGCATTTAAATTTTGGCACCCAAATATAGGCACCATATATAGAACCCAGAGGTTAGTGCTAATTCTGTAAGAGCATTTTTACGTCAAGATTCTGTTGTAGAATACTTGCATGTGGTCAGCACTGACATGCCCATATGTAGTCATGCCCTCTTAAGCCATGTCAATGACAGGTATAAGTTGGCACGTCTAGGTGCATAGTTTATTGTATTCTGTAAAATATGCACTTACCTGGGATACATGCCCTTGGCCTGCCCTTGCTTCACCTATGTTTATGCTCTCCTTTCAATTAGGTGATTTGGCACTTAGCTGCTTCCTTATAGAACAGTGCCTAGTGCATAATAGGCACCTGTCAATTTAATGGTGTCTACCTCTAGGCATCACTTTATAGACTTGGCCCCTTTGTACATTTTGTAAGGAAACCTTTGTGAGTATAATATCTGCCTTTCCTGTCCATCAGAAGAGTTTGAATAGCATTCCTGCTCTGAGATGTGCCACTGTATACAAAATATAATGACAAGGCCATGAGCTGTTTTTGCTGTTTTTAAAGGCTTGTATCTTCTAGATGGAAGTTGTTTGTAGAGTTTGAGCCTTATTTATGCTTAGCAAAAAAGAAAAAAAATTTCAAGTGAAACTAATGTTTAGTGCAGAATTTGTCCATCTGAACACCTCAAATTATAAATCAAGATAAATTCACTGTAATTCCAGCAACGTGTGATTGTACACCGAAATGGAGCAAAAAGACGGCCAGTTCAAGGAAAAGAAAAAAGAGGCAAAGTGAAGATGAAAGAAATGCTGTTGAGGATTCTTCTATTACAGTTTTGCCCGTTGTATTATCATTAGTCTGAACATCAAAAAGGAATAGTCTTCGATTTTGTCAGATTATTAAAGAAGGAGGCTTTAAGCACAAATGTGAGGCTCCTGCTCTTTAGGATTTGCACTGAAAGGTGTATGGTAGAGAAAAAAATGTACCCAGCATCATAAGGTTTCTTTCCCATTAGTCCACACAGCCCCTCTGTCCTTTCAGGGTAGTTGCCTCTTCTTTAATTCTGAGTGTGGTAGGTGGGACACAGACCCTCGGGCAGAATCTGCTTAACACAAGGTATGGTTGGCCAGTTTCACAACAGCCTTATTTTCCAGGATGTGGGTTATTCTGATTCACAACCCTTCAACTGGGAGGATTTTCTTAGACCGTATTAGTTTGGTGACCCATGACAGCTTTGGCATGGTGCTTATTCTGTGTACAGAATGCCTTGCTTGGGGCCCCACCATGAGGGACGTTGTCCCTTTAATGTAGCCGACACAGAGATGGACACACTTGTGGGTATTTGCAATTTGATGCTAGCAACCTTATCATTAATTGCACATAGGATAGTAATTATGCACCAGAAATGCCATCTATGGATTAGAGTTACCCAATTGATTAGCACTTTGGGGGAACAGCCATTTTGCATCTTTAATCTGTCTTCAATTAACATGAATGAGCAATTTTCTGAAAGAGAAGGAACAGATTTTAATGTTTATCAAAGCAAAATTAAACCATAAGAGTGGCCTGTACATGTTGCACCTTTACTGTAACTTGATTTACCTTTAATTAACTTATGATCCGGTTTGGTCAGATTTCCATTTTTCTCTAAATTATATGTTTAAATCATGAGCTTTGAGTGGCATGAACAATATTTGGAAAACACTTAAAAATTCAACTCTTCTTTTAAAAATAAGGAATCAGCCTGGGTCACCTGCTGGCCATTTGACATAAACTAATGTTTTTTCCCCTTTTAAACCACAGGAACAATTTTCATGAATTGTTTAGCATTTACCTGGAGAAACTTTGGGCCATATTAATGTCATAGTAACGTGAGTAACATAGTAGATGACGTCAGAAAAAGACCTGCACGGTCCATCCAGTCTGCCCAACAAGGCAAACTCATATGTGCTACTTTTTGTGTATACCCTACCCTGATCTGTACCTGTCCTCTTCAGGGCACAGACCCTATAAGACTGCCCAGCACTATCTCCACCTCCCAACCACCAGCCCCGCCTCCCACCACTGACTCTGTCATATGTGTTATATGTTCAATTTTATAGGCATGTTTGCAAGGGACAGCGTATTATCTCCAAACTACATTTGAAATATCTAGTTTAATAATCATTGGACTAGCACATGCCCCTTAACATTCTACAATATCCATGACAAAGTCTACAATTTTAGTGCTGCATGAAATGGATCAAAAGATAAATACTGTGATTACTTGTAAGAAGGAAGTACAGTAAGCTAGACTCTTGATTGATATATATGGTAACATAATAAATGCAGTCACATTTGTTATCAATCCAACTGCATTACTATCAATGGATATCTTCCCTTCTCCCACTGAGATACACAGCACCCGCACTCACAGCATACGATATGAATGTGATGTAAAATACGCATACTTGATTATGATCTGTCCTTGCCTTTTGGGGGGACATGGACTGTAGAATTCTGCCTGGCATTGGTCATGCTTCCCAACTCTTGACTGACATTCTGGATATGTATATATAGGAACTTTTCCTTATACACTTAAAAGAATTTGTGCACATTCAGATTGGGACATGCATGTAATTCTTCAAAGAATTAATCATCTTAATGAGTCTATACATTTGACACTGGAAACTGTGAGCCTTAGCAGATGAGGAGAATTGGAAAAGCAGCAAGGTTCAACGTACCAGCTGAAGCATGAAATTACAACACAATCATTCTGAACACATAGATGAGCAATGCTAACATTTTTTTTGTTTTCTTTTTCATAGTCAATGACATTAAAAATAAAAAGCTTTGATGTCTCTGGCATGCACAAGTACAAAAAAGCTCTCTTAACAAGCCTCTGGCTAAAGACAAATGAAAAAATGGCTTATTGAAAAGATAGAAGAATGTTCTGATAAGAGGTGCTATACTGGGGATATTCTTACTGGTGAGACCATTACAAAGCAAAAATTAATCAAATATAAAAGGAATGGGTACACCACATTTATTTACACTTTTGAAGATTACAATTCTTAATAGACAATTATGCCAAGTCTTTGAAATTAGAAATGATTGACTATACCCATTAGTAGTTTAGAATGAGAGTAGATTTTGTCCATGGACTTTAAGAGAAATTCAGACTGGTGGCAGCACTGAAAAAAGAACCCAACACATTGAGTGGCATAGCCAGATGGCTAGTTTTGGGTTGGGCCTAATCCCAAAGTGGGTAAGCATAAAATTTTCTCTCTGTCTCGCCGTACCCCGCCCTCTGCCCCCTCCCCACTACCAGGCACCCCCAACTCAAAATACAAATACATTCCCTGGCAGGGATCCTCAAGCTCCGTTAGCTGAACACCTCCTCCTCTGGTGTCCCTGGGCCACAGCCTCCCCCAGCAACCCAAACATGATCAGGGAAAAATATTTTGCTCAATGGATAACTAAGATCTGGAATTTGTTGCTGCAGAATGTGGTAAAAGCTGTTAGTGTAGCTGAGTTTAAAAGTTTGAACAAATTCCTGGAGGAAAAGTCCATTCCCAAATACAATAAATTGTGGTAGTGAATATACATTACATATTTATTTATTGCATTTGTATCCCACATTATCCCACCTCGTTGCAGGCTCAATGTGGCTTACAATTCGTCGTACATATTGGAAATAGAAAAGAATATACATTTGGTTTATGGAGGATTAGGGTTACATGGTGGTGAAGTACATGGTTGTATTACAGCAAAAGACGTTATAAGACATTCCTATATATATTAAAGATTATACAGTTACATGTGTTGATCTTTGTGATAAATCTTGTTGAAGAGATACGTTTTCAGTAGTTTGCGGAAATTGGCCAGTTCATGGACTGTTTTCAAGTTGCGTGGTAGTGCGTTCCATAGCTGTGCACTCATATAGGAAAAGGTAGATGCATGCAACAATTTGTATTTCAGACCTTTACAACTGGGAGGATGAAGATTGAGGAATGTGCGAGAAGATTTTATTGCGTTCCTGGGAGGTAGTTCTATTAGGTCTGACATGTAGGCTGGGGCGTCTCCATGGATGATCTTGTGGACTAGGGAAAAAAGTTTGAATGTGATGCATTCTTTAAGTGGGAGCCAGTGTAGTTTTTCTCGTAGGGGTGTCGCGCATTCATATTTTGATTTGCTGAATATTAATATGGCTGCTGTGTTCTGGGCTGTCTGGAGTTTTTTAAGTATTTGCTCTTTGCAATCAGCGTATAGTGGATTACAATAGTCCAGATGACTAAGTACTAGTGATTGTACCAGATTGCGGAAGACGGACCTTGGAAAAAATGGTTTAATTCTTTTTAGATTCCACATTGAGCGAAACATCTTTTTGGTTATGTTTAAAATTGTGGTAGTGAATATACATTACATATTTACTGTTCAAATGTATTATAGATATAATAAGTATAATGGGAAGAAAAAAGATCAAGCTCAATGCTATAGCTTTGCTGATCCAATGAGCAATGCAATTCCTTATTTCATCATCATTGCTTGACAAATTATTTACAGTTCATATCCTTGTAATCAATCAAAAAATGTTCTAAAATAGTGGAAAATTCAAAAATTTCTTGAAATGCATATTTGACAGTTGTCATTTGTAGGATACTTGAACAATTCCCAGTTCTCCTCCAAGGAGGTGCTTTTAGGCGAAACCATGGTCCAGATTTGAGGAGAAGGGAAGAACTTGGATTAAATGAAAAGCATGGCGATAACGTAATTTGAATACTGAGATTGTGAAGTTTCAAGAAATGTTTGTGGAACTCCACTGCTTATTCATATGACTAGCCGTTAAGGCCGTAACAACGGGCTAGTTTTTTGTTTTCTTATGGCCTCCCTGCCCCCTCCACCAACCCTGCTCTCTCCCCTGCCCTCCCCCCAGCGTCTGTTTCCCTCAGTTCCGCCCCCTCCTTCCCTCCCTGCTCCCTCCTCCTCTGATTTCCACGCCCATGTCCAAGCCCTCCTCCCTATTAGGCTGTACTGCTGGTGGAGGCGGGGCTTGGACTTCTACACTCTCAGCTTTCCGACTCTACTGCGCATTTGCAGGTGAGTCAGTCACTTGCCATTTATATGTTTGACTAGCCGTTAAGCCCCTGACAACAGGCTAGTTTTTTGTTTTCCTGTGGCCTCCCCGCCCCCCCCCCCGTCCACCAACCCTGCTCTCTCCCCTGCCCTCCCCCCCCAGCGTCTGTTTCCCTCAGTTCCACCTCCACCTCCTCCTCCCCTCCCTGCTCCCTCCTCCTCCTCCGATTTCCACGCCCATGTCCAAGCCCTCCTCCCTATTGGGCTGTACTGCTGATGGAGGCAGGGCTTGGACTTATACACTCTCAGTGTTCCGAGTCCGACTCTACTGCGCATTTGCAGGTGAGTCGGTCACTTGCCGTTTATATGTTTGATAAGCGGTGTGGAATCTATCTTTTGGGATCCTTCCAGGTACTTGTGACCTAGATTATCTACGCGGGATGCAAAGAACAACTCACAAAAAAACTCCAGACCGTCCAAAACACAGCAGCCAGCACGATTCGAAAGTGCCAAACCCCTCCGAGAAAAACTGCACTGGCTTCCAATCAAAGAAAGGATCATCTTCAAAATCTGCACCCTGGTCTACAAAATTATCTACGGCGTAGTCCCACCATACATGACAGACCTCATAGATCTACCAACCAGAAACAGAATCGGATTATCACGATCATATCTAAACCTACATTACCCAAATTACAAAGGACTTAAATACAAAACAACTTACGCATCCTGCTTCTCCTACATAAGCGCACAACTATGGAATGGACTCCCAAAAGCTGTGAAAACAATCCTTGACCATCTAAACTTCAGGAAATCACTAAAAACCAACCTCTTCAAAAAGGCTTACTCCATCGATCCACCGTAAATCACCATACCCAGCAACACAGTATAACCAATGATCGTACGGGACAATAAACAATTTACATTCCCTTCAACCCTCATGGTGCCTGACACACACCTACCTCATCAGACCACAATAAAACCTTGTATTTGTTATCAACCGACTTGGCGAACGCCATTACGGTACTATGTAAGCTACATTGAGCCTGCAAATAGGTGGGAAAATGTGAGGTACAAACGTAACAAATAAATAAAATAAATAAATTATCACTTTTGGGAACAGGATACTGGGCCTGATGGACCTTAGACCTGACTCGATATGGCAGTCCTTATGTTCACTATGAGGAGGTAATTTTATAAAGATTTTCTGCTTGTAAAGCCTGTTTTGTTGCAGAGGAGAAGCCTAATGGTTAGAGCAGTGAGCTGGCAACCACAAAACCCAGGTTAAAATCCCATCTTCATGACATTGGGCAAGCCATGTAACCCTCCACACCTCAGGAGAAGGCAATGGCATGCTGAGAAAACCAGAAAGAGAGGCGGGGGGGGGGGGGGGGGTACTAAATGTGTGGTCACCAGGAATCAACTCTGAATAGAGGGCAGATCTGGATCTGGAAAACCTGTTTTACGCAAAGTGGTTGAAAGATTAATCTTCCACAGAGTATTTATTAGTCAGTTCCAAGAAGCTTCAGACTTGGTCACTGAGACTTAATGAAATGCATAAAGTAATGGTTCAGATGTATCGCTTATCATTTATTAAGCTTGATATACCATTTATGGGGCCCTTAGAGTGGAGGAGTAGCCTAGTGGTTAGAACAGCAGCCTGGGGAACTGGGTTTGATTCCCACTGCAGTTCCTTTTGACTCAGGGCAACTCATTTAACCCTCTATTGCCCCAGGTACAAAATAATTACCTGTATGTAATATGTAAACCACTTTGATTGTAACCACAGAAAGATGGTTTATCAAGTCCCAATCTCTTTCCCTTTCCCTTTTATCAAACTGCAGTAAAAGGTGGCCTCAGCACACCCTTATGCCCACCACTGAGGCCGTGCTTGCCACCTAGGTGTTAGAAGAAAGCTGAAGACATGGAGTGGAAGCAGTAAATCCCAGGACTGTGATACATGTAACCTGAGACTTGCTCTTTCTGAAGCTGACATTATCGGATTACCTGTTGAAATCATCAGACAATACCAGCCCTATTTCCAACTGTTTTCTATTACATGGATGTGGGCTAGGAAAAAATCATTTTGGAAAATTAGAAATTGGATTTATTGAGAGGAAACGAAGCCAGTGAGAGAGGAGAAGGACACATGGGGGAGGGGGTGTGTGGAGATGGAGATTAAAGAACTTAAGGGCAAAATAAAGTATACTGAAGTACAATTAGGTACAATTATTGTTAACCAGAAGCAGAAGAGCCTAAAACAGTGATTCCCAAACTGTGGGTCAGGTCCCCAAATGAGGTCACATCATCAGTATATGGGGGTCACAGAAACAGGGCTGCTTCCCGTTCTTCTGGACTTTACTGTGACCTATGCCCAGCAGTGATTGCAGGTTTTGTTTCCTTCTTCAGCAGTGGCATAGCTACATGGGGCCTGGGCCCCCATGGATTTGGTCCTGGACTCCCCTGCCGACGACCTGCCCGACCCCCCTCCCGCCGCCAACACGCCGTCGCCTGCCTTTGCTGGCGGGGGACCCCAACCCCCACCAGCCAAGGTCCTCTTCTTCTCGCAAAAGGCTTCCTTCTGTTTCTGACATCCTGCACACGTGCCATAGGTTCGCCATCACTGTTCTAGAGGACATCAGATGACCTGCCTGTCCCTAGTGACTGAAAACACAATATTGAAGTATCAACCCCCAGTGGCAGGAATGCAGTTAGAGGACTTCGGCATCACTTAAAGGAACCACTGTCTGAATGGAGGAGTGGCCTAGTGGTTAGGGTGGTGGACTTTGGTCCTGAGGAACTGAATTCAATTCCCACTTCAGGCACAGGCAGCTCCTTGTGACTCTGGGCAAGTCACTTAACCCTCCATTGTCCCATGTAAGCCACATTGAGCCTGCCATGAGTGGGAAAGCACAGGGTACAAATGTAACAAAAAAAAATTAATAAAGATTATTAACACCAAAGGTAAAGTTGTTTTTGGGGACCTACTAGTAGATAAATGCTTTTCAAAGCAGACTTGTTGAGGCCAATATTTGGTAGAGTTAGATTGATTTAGAGTTAACTGAATAACTCAGCTGCAAAGTCATCAATTTATGTTGAACTGCTGAACATGTGTTTTTAAAGATAAATGGATAAGTTATCTGTATGAGTTAGGACAACTATGTGGTCCTACTTGTCTTGATAGAGATAGTGGGATAGTAATAAATATCAGTGTTAGCCCACCCCCAGAATGTTCCTTATTTTGCCCAGTGGGGAGCAGTCTGGCAGCCCTCAAGATAGTTTGTCCCAGGCCTAGCTTGGTCTCTCGGCAGCCCTGGTAGTAGCAGAAGACCCAGTAGATTGGGGGCTGAAGGTTGATGATATATAGACATACAGTCATGATCAAAATATTCAGGTAGCACATTATGATTAGTGAATAAAGTAGACAACGCAGGAGCACCTAGCATCTCCTAAATAGGAGGTGGTAGAAGGCGCTAAGCGCTCCTGAAAATAACCCCCTTCCCACATACAAAAGCATTATTTTACTGATGTGTTAAATATGTGCTTAGCGCACAGAAACGTCTTGTGTTGAAACACGCTAAGCTTATATTTTTGTAATGCATTTTAGTAAAAGGACGCTTACGGGCTCATTTTCAAAGCACTTAGCCTCCCAAAGTTCCATAGAAACCTATGAAACTTAGCCTCCCAAAGTGCTTTGAAAATATGCCTCTATGTCCTCCATTTTCAGTGCTTATATAGATAAAATGCAGGGCTGGCTTAACCACTGGACCAGGTAAGACACTAGCCTAGCTCACTCGCGGTTAAGGATGCCAAAATACCCAGCCTCATCTGATCTAAAGATGAAGCCTTTCCTTCTCCCCATCTCCCCTTCTCTCCCCTCCCTGGCATCCTGTCTCTGTGTCCCCCCCCCCCCACCACAGTCCAGCACTGCTCCCTCTCCTCTCTCACCCTCCCATGGTCTTGTAAAGTTTATATTGGTTGTAGGCAGCAGCACCCCCAGGTAATCCCACCCATAGGAAATTACATCAGAGGAGGCAGAATGTAGCAGAGGGAAGACCCAGAGGCTGACCAAAGGTCATGCTATTGCTACTGCTGCCAGCAACGGACCATAAATTTTACAGGACTACAGGGGAGTGAAAGAAGAGAGGAAACAGTGCTGGACTCATAAGAAGATGAGACAGAAGAGGAGGAAAGAGAGACCAGACTAAGGGGGGGGGGGGGGAGTGGGGAGAGATGCTGGCCCAAGGGGAGAGAGCGATGCCGAACCCGCAGGGGGAGGAGGCACCAGAAGTGATGCAATGTGGAGCGTTGCCAAAGCAAGTTAGCTCAGGTCACTGCGATCCCTTGAGCCAGCCCTGATAAAATGGGGCCATTTAACTCACTTAACAGCTCAGTTTTATCCATATAAAAAGGGGCTAGCATTGGGTCATTAAAAGCATTGCCGAAGTTGGAGTTGTTTCTGGAGCTGCAAATACAGCCACATCCACTGCTGGGGAAGAAGGGCCAGAGTACTGTTAGAGTGAGGTCCAGAGTTGCTTTTGGGGCCAGAGCTGTCCTCAGAGCTGCATGTTAGGAGGGAGTCACATGGAAATGAGTTCTACCAGAGAAGTGAAGAAGGCCCAAGAGAATATTAGAAAAATAAGAGGTCTGGAGGGAGAAGGGAGGAAGAGGAGAGACACTAAGTGAGTAGAGAAGAAGGAAGGTGCTGGGGAGAAAGGTAGAAAGAAGAAAGTGATGATGGAAGAGAGGAGAGATGGAGAAGATAGGTTGGAAAAGTAGAAGAAGAAACAGGAAAAGAAAAGTGACAATGCTGAGGTATGAAGGAAGATTTTGGAGGAAAGAAGGATGAAATTATTCAAAATTTCCTCTAGCCCCCTTAGTGGTTTTGATAGAAATGTGTCCCTTTTCCTTACAAAAGGACCTTCATCTGCTTATTTTTTTTAAATTGTCTTAGCTTCTGCCACCCAAACAAAGTTTAATATTTACCCAGAAAATTGAAGTGTCATTTCCCCCACAGATTGCCACCAATTTTGCTCTTGTTTTAATAAATGCTGATAACTTCTCAGGAAAAAAATAGAATACATATATACACACTCTGTTATTGGTGATAGAAAGAAATTTTTGCATGTGCTTGAGGGAGATGTTGAACTTTAACACGAAGAAACAGACTACAGATTTGTTACTTATTTTTTGCTGTATGTAACAACACATTTGTATATAAAATGCCAATGAAAGATATTTTGGGTTCTGTTTTGAAAAGTGAGAGAGAACATGCTTTAATAGTTTTGGTCTTGCTCCACATGCATGTTGATTATTTGTGTCATTTCTAAATTAATATGTAGTCACAAAACTGAGCATTGAGATAAGTGTGTAGCTTGCATGAGAATTTATTTTGCTCATGTTTGAAGCTTAGCAGCCTGTTCTTCTGTGCCATGAGCAGCAAACTAAGGTTATCCTTTGCTGAGAGTTAAGGAAGCAGAGTCAGTGGTCAGTTGTGTACATGTTGAATGTGAGCTGAGGAATGACACAGTTCATTAGCTTTCTAAATAATGTAAAGCACACTACAGTAGCCTATCACATCCTTGATCTAGAAAATGTCAGCACCTTCTCTCTCCCCTGCACTTTTCCCTCCTGATCTCTGGCCAGATTTCCATTCAAAGCAGGAAATAGGTCTTAACTAGGCCGTTCCCTCTAAGCCAGCTCAAGCAGCACTTCAGGCAAAGGGAGCTACATTGCCACAGCTATATGCTACTGCCTTGGAAACTTTGGGGGTCTTTTACTAAAGCTTAGCTTGAGTTATCTGCAGCAGAGCCCATTTTATTCCTATGGGCCATGCTGCAGATAACTCGAGCTAAGCGTTAATAAAAGACCCCCTTTAATGGGTGGACTGTAAGAGGCAGAATATTCCATGAGAACAGACTAGTTCTAGATAAAGACTCAAAATAAAATGAAGACCACAGGTGGAGCCATAGGAGCCGACTCTGTGGGTGCTGTGGGTGCTTGAGCACCCCCAATATCGAGAAAATTCCTTGTATGTGTCCAGGGAGGGGTTATTTCCACTGGACTTAGCACCCCCAATAATTTTGAAAAGTTGTGTGCAATATTTAGCCCTTAACAGCAGGGGCGTAGCTATGGGGGGGGGGGGGGGGGACACGGGGGCCTGGGCCTCCGCAACTTTTGTCCGGGCCCCTGGCTAGGCTGGTGGGGATCCCCAACCCCCACCAGCTGAAGCCTTCTTCAGCGCCGGTCTCCGGCGCAGCCGCGTTTGCTGGGCTGCCCTGCTCGTCTTTCTTCTTGTACAGAGCAAGAAGAAAGACGAGCAGGGTAGCGAAGCGAATGTGGCTGCGCCAGAGAACAACAGTGAAGAAGTTTTCGGCTGGCGGGGTTTGGGGACCCTCGCCAGCAAAGGTATTTGTTTGGGAGGTGGCGAGGAGGTGGGGTGAGGCAGTAGGGGGCGGCGGTGGGATAGCACTCAAAATGTGCCCCCAACCTCGGGCTCTGGGTCCCTCCCACCGTGAGGTCTGGCTACGCCCCTGCTTAACAGCATAAGTTGAACTGCTTAAAGATAGGACTGCTATTTATGCGGCCAAGAGGTTATCTAGAGGCCTTCTTACTAAGGCGTGCTGAAAAATGGCCTGCGCTGGTGTAGGCGCATGTTTTGGATACATGCAGATCCATTTTTCAGCGTACCTGCCAAAAATGGACGTGCTGCAAAATCAAAATTGGCGCGCGTCCATTTTGTGTCTGAGACCTTACCTCCACCCATTCACTTAGCGGTAAGGTCTCATGCGTTAACCGGGCAATAATGGTCAGCGTGCATACAATGCTGATTACCGCCCGGTTTTTGCCATGTACCAGAAAATAAAAAATATTTTCCGATGTGCATAAAAAATGAAATTACCGCCCAGGCCACACGGTACTGTGTGGTAACTCCGAATTGATGTACATTGGGTGCATGTAGACCAGGGGCATAGCCAGACTTAAGCGGGAGGGGGGTCCAGAGCCCGAGGTGAGGGGGCACATTTTAGCCCCCCACTGCCGTGCTGACCTCCCCCGCTACTTTTGACCCCGCCGCCGCCAATGCTCCCCTGCCACCACCAGGTACCTTTGCTGGCGGGGGTCCCTAACCCCCGCCAGCCGAAGTTCCCTTCATCATCAGTCTCCGAGTCCGGCACGTTCGCTGATCTGGATTCTGTTTCTGTGAGTCCTGATGTCCTGCATGTTCCTACATGCAGGATGTCAGGACTCACAGAAACAGAATCCAGATCAGCAACGCGCCGGAGACCGGCGCTGAAGAGGACTTCGGCTGGCGGGGGTTGGGGATGGGGGGTGAAAGCAGGGGGGCCAGGGCTAAATCTGTGGGGGCCCATGCCCCCGTGGCCCCATCTAGCTACGCCCCTGGTGTAGGAGCTTACGCGGCTTAGTAAAAGGACCCCTAAAGTTATGAGCTACACAAGCACCTGCGCACATTGATACTATGCAGTTTAGTGAAATCTGTGACCAAATACTTTTTGTTTTATTGCACTTTGGTACTAAGGTGTCTGTTGGGTTTTAACTGCATTGACTAGGAATAATGTTTCTCTTGACATTTTGCTTCAACAAGCAGATTTTACACCTGCAAATTCACTGACCTGTAACCTCTTCAGCATTTTGATTGTGAAACACTCAACAGCAATGAGATGTTATCTGTACACTTGATAACAAAGGTAGTTAATGACTGAGGACTGAAACTAAAAAAAAGTTAGTAATAAATTAAATGGAAATTTATGCAGATTTCACACTAAATCTTCAGAAGAGGCCCCAGAGAATTTTTGATTTTGATAGGGGGCAATCTTTATTGTGATAGTAAAGCAAATTAAGTTTTTAAGAGGGGTGGGAAAGGCCCAATGCATGACCTAGCTGGGAGTAATATCTATTTTGGGGGGGTGGGGAGAGAGGGGGGGTTGTCTTGTGGACAAGATCTGGTGCTAAATGTTGACACGTTGGCTTTGCTGGTAAGTAACATTTAAACCCTCCCATCAGCTGATGCTAAATTTGCCACGACCAGATGACTGTAAGATAATAGAGTGATAATAACTAATGAGCTCATTAGTACACTATTGCAATATTTTTCATGTTTGTGCATGCTAATTTTAAATTTCTATCATGCCCCATTTAATACTTTGATGATTCAGCCCCTTAGTAGAGATCCTCATATATAGTTTTCACAGAATATTTTTGTTTCACATTTTTTATTGAATTATTTAAAATAGTAAACAACGGAGCTATATGAGCTAGTTTATTTCTACTACTACTACTTAACATTTCTAGAGTGCTACTAGGGTTACGCAGCGCTGTACAAATTAACAATTAAGGACGGTCCCTGCTCGGAAGAGCTTACAATCTAAAGGACGAAATGTCAAGTTGGGGTAGTTAAGTTTTCCTGATTAGGTGCTGAAGGCGACATTGAAGAGGTGGGCTTTGAGCATTGATTTGAAGATGGGTAAGGAGGGGGCACGGCGTATAGGCTCAGGGAGTTTGTTCCAGGCATGGGGTGAGGCGAGACAGAAGGGGCGGAGCCTGGAGTTGGAGGTGGTGGAGAAGGGTACTGAAAGGAGGGATTTGTCTTGAGAGTGGAGGTTACGGGTAGGGACGTAAGGGGAGATGAGGGTAGAGAGGTACGGAGGGGCCGCAGATCGAGTGCATTTGTAGGTGAGTAAGAGAAGCTTGAACTGTATGCGGTATCTGATTGGGAGCCAGTGGAGTGACTTGAGGAGAGGGGTGATATGAGTATATCGGTTAAGGCGGAAGATAAGACGTGCGGCAGAGTTCTGGATGGACTGAAGGGGGGATAGATGGCTACGTGGGAGGCCGGTCAGGAGTAGGTTCCTAAATCCTAGGGGCACTACTGAATTTTTGATCTGCGTGTCTGTGCGTGGATTTCCATTTAACAGCAACTCCATATGAGACCGTTACTGCTAACGCCTGTCACAATAGCCCTTGTGGATACTTCACAGGGAGCCACAGTGGGAGTTGAATTTAGTTTCCCTGGTCCTCAGCCCACTGCTCTAACCATTATCTAATAAAGAGAAACAAACAAACTATCCTCCCTGTTCAGATGTGTAGCCAGGTTGAGGGCATGGGGGGGGGGGAGCGGAGAGCGGACTGCCGACAGTGCCAGTGCGTATTTTAAATGCTACAGATCGCATCAAAATTAGGCACCGTTGCCATTGGAAGTCCGTTTGGGGGCATGGACACACCCCTGGTGACCCACCTAGCTACACTTCTGCCCCTGTTTACAAAGCTGCGTGGCATAAGCGCACCTGCAACCGCTTGTGTGGCTTTGTAAATAGGGGGGTTTATGGGGTAGAGCTCTTTGAGTTAAAACAGTACCTGTAAAGAAATTGTAAATCGCTTAGATCTAGGCGGTATATACATACTGAAAATAAATAAATAAACCAGTGGGGCCAGTTGCAAGCTAGTTCATGGAGTCCAAATAGTGGCTGGAATCCAGCTGAAGATGAGGCCTACTTATTTTATTGCATAATGCTGGAATGCTTTGTGAATCGTAAATCTAGTGTAAACCTGACACCATTCCTTATGCAAGATACTTGCAATTTTCTAGTATATTTGCACGTGGAATTAGCGCTCCCTAAGGGTCCTGTTTATAAAGGCATGCTAGCATTTTTAGCATGCACTAAAAATTAGCACACACTAATCATGTAGATGCCCATAATATTCCTATGGGGGCTTGCATGTTAGCGTGCGCTAAAAACACTAGTGCGCCTTTGTAAACAGGACCCTGTTTTAGTAAAAGGACCCTAGGTATAGATCTATAGTATTTTATAAAGATCAAACCCATGGACTTTTGCATCTGTTTTTTGGGTTTGTAAATTTTACAAGAACAACGCGTGCAAATTTAAAAACACAATATGCATGAATTATTTCCAGTTCCACTCAAAGCACCCACTGCCTGGAAATTCCTCCCTTAAATGTGGCTGAAAGAATGCATGAAACTTAGAAACAGAAAATGATTACAGTTAAAGACCAGACAGCCTGTTTAGTTTGCTCCTGCTTTTTAAGTACTAAGTACTGCAATCCCTTTCTCCCTCTTAGAGACCCTCTATACTTGTCCCATGCTTCTTGAATTTCAATATGTCATCATTTCCACCATCTTCACTAGGAGACTGTTTCATGCATATACCACGTTTTCTGGAAAGAAATAATTCTTTAGATTACGCATGAGTCTATCCCTTTTACTCTCATCCTATGTCCCTACTTTCAAGAGCTTCCTTTTAAATTGAAAGAAGCTTGCCTTCTGTGCGTTAATACCATGGAGATATTTAAATGTCTCCTCTCATGCTCTTCTTCCAAACCATCCTTATTTTGATCTGTCTGTCTCTGTGTGTGTTTTTTTTATGATGAAGACCATGGACTATTTTACAGGAGCATCTCAAGGCAATCTGTTGCCTGAGGTGAGGGAGTACAATCACGGGAAAAAACATAAAACCAAAGTCAACCATTCTCAACCTCCCCTTCTGTTCTAGTGTAGCTGCAGCAGAACAATACAGTAAAATATTTTCAAACATTTGTATTTCTTTTTTTACTCTTTCATTTTGATTTAAATTCCGCCAGACCTTTCTTATTATTTTATTTTTCTTTTTTCCACATTTCTTTTCTCCTCCAATTTCTAAGTTTTTTTCTTCTGTTGTCCACTTTATTCCCTTGGCATTTCCTGTAGACTTTTGCCCCAGTTATCATCTCATTTTTGCTTTTGTTATAGGTTTCATTTCTCTTGTGTTCACCTTTTCCTTATGTTTCCCTTTATTCCACTTATACACTTCCATTCTCCTCTCCTCTCTTGCTCTCATGCACCTCACTCCTCACTTCTCTATTAATTCTTCATTCTTCACCTCTTCCTAAGTAGTAATGCCATACTGGGAAAAGAACAAGGGTCCATCGAGCCCAGCATCTTGTCCACGACAGCGGCCAATCCAGGCCAAGGGCACCTGGCAAGCTTCCCAAACGTACAAACATTCTATACATGTTATTCCTGGGATTTTGGATTTTTCCAAGTCCGTTTAGTAGCGGTTTGTGGACTTGTCCTTTAGGAAACCGTCCAACTCCTTTTTAAACTCTGCTAAGCTAACCGCCTTCACCACATTTTCCGGCAATGAATTCCAGAGTTTAATTACACGTTGGGTGAAGAAAAATTTTCTCCGATTTGTTTTAAATTTACTACACTGTAGTTTAATTGCATGCCCCCTAGTCCTAGTATTTTTGGAAAGCGTGAACAGACGCTTCACATCCACCTGTTCCACTCCACTCATTATTTTATATACCTCTATCATGTCTCCCCTCAGTCGTCTCTTCTCCAAGCTGAATAGCCCTAGCCTCCTTAGTCTTTCTTCATAGGGAAGTCGTCCCATCCCCGCTATCATTTTAGTCGCCCTTCGCTGCACCTTTTCCAATTCTACTATATCTTTCTTGAGATGCGGCGACCAGAATTGAACACAATACTCAAGGTGCGGTCGCACCATGGAGCGATACAACGGCATTATAACATCCTCACACCTGTTTTCCATACCTTTCCTAATAATACCCAACATTCTATTCGCTTTCCTAGCCACAGCAGCACACTGAGCAGAAGGTTTCAGTGTGTTATCGACGACGACACCCAGATCCCTTTCTTGGTCCGTAACTCCTAACGTGGAACCTTGCATGACGTAGCTATAATTTGGGTTCTTTTTTCCCACATGCATCACCTTGCACTTGCTCACATTAAACGTCATCTGCCATTTAGCCACCCAGTCTCCCAGTCTCGTAAGGTCCTCTTGTAATTTTTCACAATCCTGTCGCGAGTTAACGACTTTGAAGAACTTTGTGTCATCAGCAAATTTAATTACCTCGCTAGTTACTCCCATCTCTAAATCATTTATAAATATATTAAAAAGCAGCGGTTCTAGCACAGACCCCTGAGGAACCCCACTAACTACCCTTCTCCATTGTGAATACTGCCCATTTAACCCCACTCTCTGTTTCCTATCCTTCAACCAGTTTTTAATCCACAATAGGACATTTCCTCCTATCCCATGACCCTCCAATTTCCTCTGTAGCCTTTCATGAGGTACCTTGTCAAACGCCTTTTGAAATTCAGATACACAATATCAACCAGCTCCCCTTTGTCCACATGTTTGTTTACTCCTTCAAAGAATTGAAGTAAATTGGTCAGGCAAGATTTCCCCACACAAAAGCCATGCTGACTCGGTCTCAGTAATCCATGTCCTCGGATGTGCTCTGTAATTTTGTTTTTAATAATAGCCTCTACCATTTTCCCCGGCACCGACGTCAGACTCACCGGTCTATAATTTCCCGGATCTCCCCTGGAGCCTTTTTAAAAAATGGGCGTTACATTGGCCACCCTCCAATCTTCCGGTACCACGCTCGATTTTAAGGATAAGTTGCATATCACTAGCAGTAGCTCCGCAAGCTCATTTTTCAGTTCTATCAGTACTCTAGGATGAATACCATCCAGTCCAGGAGATTTGCTACTCTTCAGTTTGCCGAACTGCCCCATTACGTCCTCCAGGTTTACCGTGAAGTCAGTAAGTTTCTCCGACTCGTCCGCTTGAAATACCATTTCCGACACTGGTATCCCACCCAAATCTTTCTCGGTGAAGACCGAAGCAAAGAATTCATTCAGTCTCTCTGCTACGTCTTTGCCTTCCTTGATCGCCCGTTTTACCCCTCGGTCATCTAGCGGCCCACCCTCTCCTTCTTTCTCTCCACTTCTGCCTCTTCCCATCCTTCTCAGCAGTTCTTCCTCCTCCTTTTCCTCTTGCTTTTTTCTATCTCTTTTCTTCCCCTTTCTCACACCCGTACCCTTCTCTGTTTCTCATTTCACCTCCCCCTCCCCCTCCCCAACTCTTTCCCTTTCCCATTCCCTCCCTCTCTCCCTTTTCTTCTCTTTCACTCCCTCCTCCCAGAGCATACATTCTTTCTCACCCTCCAACTAGAGTTGCCAACTAGATCCAGATTCGCCCAACAGTGTTGATCCAGTCCTGGGCTTACCCCATTGCATGCAGGGATTTATGGTTCTGATTTCCCTATTGGATTCCTTAAGAAAAGCAAGGCTACGAGTCCCTGTATGTACTGGAGTAAGCCCAGGACTGGATCAACCCTGTCAGGTGCATTGCCTGGTTACCGTCGGGTTAGCGCGGGAGCCCTTACCATCACCTCAGTGGGCAGCAGTAAGGGCTGCTACCTGAAATGGCCGTGCGGCAAGTGCTTTACTTGCTGCCTGGCCATTTCCTTCAGGAAAGCGAGACCTTCCCTTTTACCAGCAGGCTCATTTTCGAAAGAGAAGGAAGTCCATCTTTTGACATAAAACGGAAGATGGACGTCCTCACAGAGACGTCCAAATGGGTATAATCGAAACCCGATTTTGAACGTCTCCAACTGCAGTCAGTTGCAAGGATGTCCAAATTTCAAGGGGGCGTGTCGGAGGCGTAGCAAAGGGCGGGACTTGTGCGTGCCTAACACTTGGACGTCTTTGACCCATAATCGAAAAAAGCAAAGATGTCCTTGATGAACATTTGGACGTTTTCACCCGGACGTGTTTTTTTTTACGAATAAGGCACAAAAAGGTGCCCAAAATGACCAGATGACCATCGGAGGGAATCAGGGATGATCTCCCGTTACTGTCCCAGTGGTCACTAACCCCCCTCCCAACCTCAAAAAACACCTTTAAAAATATTTCCTTCCAGCCTCAGATGTCATACTCAGGTCCATGACAGCGCATGCAGGTCCCTGGAGCAGTTTTAGTGGGTACTGCAGTGCACTTCAGACAGGCGGACCCAGGCCCATACCCCCCCCCCCTACCTGTGACATTTGTGGAGGAAACAGCGAGCTCTCCAAAACCCACCACAAACCCACTGTACCTATATATAGGTGCCCCCTTCACCCGTAAGGGCTATGGTAGTGGTGTACAGTTGTGGGTAGTGGGTTTTGGGGGGCTCAGCACACAAGGTAAGGGAGCTATGTTCCTAGGAGCAATTTATGAAGTCCACTGCAGTGCCCCCTATGGTGCCCGGTTGGTGTCCTGTCATATGAGGGGGACCAGTGCACTACAAATGCTGGCTCCTCCCACCTCCAAATGGCTTGCATTTGGACTTTTTTGACATGGACGTCTTTGGTTTCAAAAATTGCCGAAAACCACAAAAAGAGCGGAAGATGAACCAAAACAGACCAGAAAAGACCATAGGGAGTAAAAACATCAGAAAAGTTTAATAGGACCCTACACGGTCCGTGTTTCGGCCAACAGGCCTTCCTCAAGGGTCCTGAATCTGACGTTTACAGATGCGCCTCTGAAATACTCATCAAATGAAAAACAAAATACGCTAGTGCTGTCTGGTAGCGGGCATAAGCGTATATGCTAGTGGTCTGTTTTGGTTCATCTTCCGCTCTTTTTGTGGTTTTCGTAAAAATTGCCGAAAGTCAGAAACGTCTAGATCCAAGGACGTCCAAATCTAGGGACATCCAGTTTTAAGGATTTGGACGTCTCTGACGGTATTTTCAAAATGAAAGATGGATGTCCATCTTTTTTCAAAAATAAGGGTTCCCCACCCTGGATTTCGATGTTTTGCAAAGACGTCCAAATCGCAACTTGGACATTTCTTTCAAAAATGCCCCTCCAGCTGTGGTAAAAGAGGGCCTTGGCATGTGTGTAAAACACGTGCTCATGCCAGCGCTGGTCCCCTTTTGCCGCAGCTTGGTAAAAGGGGCCCTATAGGAGCTCATGCCCAAGTGCATGTGTTACATATATACCAGTTACATTAGTATTCTATAAAGGACGTAGATACCTTGTTGCACATTTGCCCTTCATGTACCCGTTGTTTTTCCTTGGATTCTCCTCAGTGTCATTGTTTACATATCTTTATTAAAATCTACTAGGCTGTTTTATCTAGTCAAAAGAACAGACAAATAAATTATAATACAATACAATACAATGCAAATAAATCTTATATTCTACTAGTTACCAAATTACATCTGATGCGGAGCACAAAAAAGTGTTCTAGACATAGCTAGGATTTACAAAAAATTATGATTAATCATTTAGTCTTCTGATTTCAAAAGGTAAAGCATTCTAATTATTTTATATTTTATCCCGATAACATTGCAAAAATGTAGGACCCTGTTTACTAAGCAGCATTTTATTTTTTATATATTTATTTATTACATTTGTACCTCACGCTTTCCCACACAATGCAGGCTCAATGTGGCTTACATAGTAATTTAAATACAAAGTAATATAATAGAAATTATAGGCACGTTAACATTTTTAACACGTGTTAACCATGTACGTGCCTACACTATCCCTATGCTAACGTGCCTTAGTAAACAGGGCCCGTAGTATCCAATGTTTCTCATAACATCAATGAAAATGTTTCAAACTGTTCATGTGACATCAATTATAAAATTTATATTTACAGGATAGAACAGGTAAACTGTAAATATATACATCTCCAAAGGTTCAGGAAGCAGGTGAAAGCTTGGCTCTCCTTTCAAGCCTTTAATCCACTCACTCTGCAACTGGACTAGCTTGCTACATACACTGTAGACTAGTTCCTCATATCTTATTCAACAGTACATATAATTTTCCTTCAGTCTAGCCGCCCATCTATTTATTCCAATTGACTTTGTACTTCCCATCTTGTCCCTGTCTATATATCTCAGCCGCACTTGCCCCCTTGGCTACGTGGAGAGGCATAATCGAACGGGGATGACCATCTCTAAGGGTGTCCATCTCTAATTTCGTTCCGGCGATGGGGCGGGGAAACCCGTATTATCGAAACAAGATGGATGTCCATCTTTCGTTTCGATAATACGGACGGGGACGCCCATATCTCAACATTTAGATCGACCTTAGAAATGGTCGACCTAAATGTTGAGATGGTCGACCTTAGAGATGGTCGTCCCCGGTTTTCGGCCATAATGGAAACCGAGGACACCCATCTCAGAAATGACCAAATCCAAGCCATTTGGTCATGGGAGGAGCCAGCATTTGTAGTGTACTGGTCCTCCTCACATGCCAGGACACCAACGGGGCACCCTAGGGGGCACTGCAGTGGACTTCACAAATTGCTCCCAGGTGCATAGCTCCCTTACCTTCGGTGCTGAGCCCCCCAAACTCCCCCCTCCCAAACCCACTCCCCACAACAGTACACCACTACCATAGCCCTTAGGGATGAAGGGGGGCACCTACATGTGGGTACAGTGGATTTGTGGTGGGTTTTGGAGGGCTCACATTTACCACCACAAGTGTAACAGGTGGGGGGAGGGGATGGGCCTGGGTCCGCATGCCTGAAGTGCACTGCACCCACTAAAAGCTGATCCAGGGACCTGCATACTATGGTGATGGAGCTGGGTATGACATTTGAGACTGGCATAGAGGCTGGAAAAAATGTTTTTTAATTTTTTTTTAGGGTGGGAGGGGGTTGCTGACCACTGGGGGAGTAAGGGGAGATCATCCCTGATTCCCTTTGGTGGTCATCTGGTCAGTTCGGGCACCTTTTCGAGGCTTGGTCGTGAAAAAAAAGGGACCAAGTAAAGTCGACCAAATGCTCATGAGGGACACCTTCGGTACACTGCCAATATGCCCCCATGAACTTTGGTCATCCCCGTGATGGAAAGCAGTTGAGGACGCAAAAAATTGGCTTTCAATTATGCTGATTTGGGCGACCTCAGGAGAAGGACGCCCATCTCCCAATTTGTGTCAGAAGATGGGCATCCTTCCCTTTCGAAAATAAGCTAGATAGTAAGATGTTTCATTCTTCTCCACCACTGCCAACTCTAGGCTTCGCCCTTTCTGCCTCGCTTCACCCCAGGCTTGGAACAAACTCCCTGAGCCCATACGCCGGGCCCCCTCCCTACCCATCTTCAAATCATTGCTCAAAGTCCACCTCTTCAATGTCGCCTTCGGCACCTAATCACTACACCATTTCTCAGGAAATCTAAACTACCCCAACTTGACATTTCGTCCTTTAGATTGTAAGCTCTTCTGAGCAGGGACTGTCCTTATTTGTTAATTTGTACAGCACTGCGTAACCCTAGTAGCACTCTAGAAATGTTAAGTAGTAGTAGTAGTATACAGTATTAGCATAGTATTTATATTATTGGAATATTCTAATGCCTGTCTGTTAGGTGTTTTATTGGTATCACACTGATATTGTTCATATCTATGTTATTTGATTGTTTTTCTGTGCTGTCTATTATGGTATGGGATAGGAGGCAAGGTTCTGATGTGGATTAGGACTTGGTTATTGGACAGAAAACAGAGGGTAGGGTTAAATGGTCATTACTCTCAATGGAAGAGGGTGAACAATGGAGTGCCACAGGGATCGGTACTGGGAGCAGTGCTATTTAACATATTTATAAATGATATGGAAATTGGAATGACGCGAGAGGTGATTACATTTGCAGTTGACACAAAACTATTCAAGGTTGTTAAAACATGTGCGGACTGTGAAATATTGCATGAAGACCTTAGAAAATTGGAAGACTGGGCATCCAAATGGCAGATGAAATTTAATGTGGACAAATGCAAGATGATGCACATTGGAAAGAATAATCCAAATCATAGTTCTGACATTTATCATATTTCTGTGTTCCACAGTGCTGTTAAATGTGTATTTCTGACACTGTATCACAGTCCTATTACTGTGTTTTAGTTTGCCATTTCCAAGTTTACCTCATTGATTGTATTTTACTCTTGTTATGCTGTTAACAAAATTGTACTCCATCTTGGATGAATCTCCTCATAAAGGTGGTTAATAAATCCCAATCAATCAATCAATCAATCAATCATTCATTCAATAAGCCAGCCTCTAGAGAGTAACTTTGGAGTGTTTGAAAGGACATAATTTGTAGTCAGATATCTTCATTTACAACCATCATTTGGAAAACCAGAAATCTGGGAAGAAATTTTGCAATGACTAGACATGCAAAGAGGTTAATGTGATAACCAATGAAATCTTGAAAGCTGTTGTACAACATCATCTTCGGATAATTATGTGGGGCTAATGAAATGTATCCCAACTTGTGCACATTACAGATTTCCTAAGAACACTCTGAAGTATTCAGTGTGATATTAATTAGACTGATCTCTGAGGGAAGAGGAGTAAAACAATAGAATAGTAGTGATTTATTTCCATGTCGAAGTAAATTAATACATAACAGCCTTTCTTGCCGATGGGAGCAAATTGTAGAGTGTGCTGTCCTGATGAAAGGAGATTGATAGTTGCAAATGTATTAGGCTAGCAAAGTTACTTTGGCTTTTACAGGCTTCCATTGTCCATACCGAACTTCATGCTCTGCACATTTTGCATTTTCTTGCATGGAACATCAGAACAGCACAGAGAACCGATTTTTGAACAAAATTCAATAAAGTGAGCTGTAGATTCCATAAACCACAAGCTGAGTTTTGTTATTTTTTTTTAAATCTTAAAACATGAAAGTAAATCTGCTTCTACCACAGCTTTGTTTTACTACTGCTAATAATTTGGTGCTAGAACCTTGGAACATCTGTGTAAACACCAACAATGTTGACATATTTTTGAAATCTTGTAAGATAATTTGACCAAATAAGACTAAAGTGCATGGAATATTTTCAGTATCTTAATAAAATGTGCTAAGCAGTGAACTCATGAGTTAGTTCATGTTAATTGTTAGAGCAAGAGTGCATTAACCATTACCACACTGATATAGTAGCACATGCTAATTCACAAACTAATTGCATAGATTGTTATAGGATGAAAAATGGGTAAGTTATGGGTGGGGAATGGGTGTGGGCTGCCTACTGAAGTTAGCTCACTTGCTTTATCACACTTTGTCGCTATTTGGGATACGGTAAGTACATCCACACCAACTGTGAATACACTTACCCCCGGATTCTATATAGCATGCCTATATATCTGTGCTGAAATCGTTATGAATTCTGTAACAATGCATGTAACTTAACAAGCTTAACAAGCTAATGAGTGCTGACAACAGCACTTAAAAACAATAATGAACATCAATTAGCACTGATTAGAATTTAGATGCACAAGTCGCTAAGCGTATTCTGTAATGATGTGTGCCAAACTTCTATTGCACGCAGGCAAAAAAGGACATGGTTATAGGCGAGGAATTTTGTGGGTGTTCTGAAATTTGTGTGTCTAGTTATAGAATATGGTCCTGTGCGCCTAAATCTATGCGCCAGGATTTACACCTCATTTTCGTTGGTGTACATGGATTCGCGTAGATTTAGGCACTGAAATACGAACTAAGTGTATTCTAATCGGCGTCTAAATCTAGGCACTGATGATAGAATACGCTTAGTTGGCACAATTTTTAAACCACTAAATAAATAATAACGGGGAATGGGAACAAAAAAATTGCTAGAATAAGTCACTGGGTGTCCCCCAATAGTATAGATAAGCCAGCAGCTGTACACACTATATAGTTTATAGAAGGAAAAACGGCCTCAAAGAGCTCATGGATATCACTTATCTCTAGAGCTAAACTGGATCAAATAGATCCTCTCTTCATTATAGGCACGTAAAAAACCTTCAAAAATAGAGTCCAGCGTTTCGTGGCGTACAGCACTTCTCAGTGGCTGCATTCTGGCTGATTTGTGCGGTTCTTCAGCTTCCAAGACTCTGATGCAGCAAAAATGAAACGCTGGCCACCATCGGCTTGGGGCATGATTAGTTCAACTGCTGCAACAGTAGACAGCGCACTCATTGCGCAAGGATATATGCAGCGCATACAGGCATAAGACTAACCTGTTGGCAGAAGCCACATAGATAAGTGCTTTTTTGTTACTGCAGCACATTCGATGTACCATTTAGCTCGCAGCCTATACTACAGTTTTGGACTGAATTTATGTATTTTGCATTAGTAATTGATGAGTAACCACAGGCAAAGGTTTGTGGTCTGGACTCTATTTTTGAAGGTGTTTTACGTGCCTATGATGAAGAGAGGATCTATTTGATCCGGTTAGCTCTAGAGATAAGTGATATCCATGAGCTCTATATAGTGTGTACAGCTGCTGGCCTATCTATACTATTGGGGGACACCCAGTAACTTATTCTAACAATTTTTTTAAGCGCCATATATAGAATCTCCCCCTTAACGCGTGGTAGAGAGCTTTACTGTGCAGGAGCATTTAGTTGGAGCAGCTTTACTAAGTAATGAGAATTTGCTACTGACTAATGACACAGATTAAAATGAAATCCTCAGTTTGATAAGCAGCCAGTGTCACATGATCAATTTTTTTTTCTTTCAAAACTTTATTTGCCTTCATATTCTTTACCAATTGCAGATGTTTTAATTTTGATTCCTGGTAATCCAAGACACTAGCCAGCTTATAATCGAACGAGAAAAACGCCCAAGTTCTGACCTAAATCGGGAGATGGGCGTTTATCTCACAAAAACGAATAACGCGGTATAATCAAAAGCCGAATTTGGGACGCTTTCAACTGCACTCCGTCGCGGATGCGGACAAAGTGGACGGGGGCGTGTCGAAGGCGTGTCAAAGGCGGAACTGGGGCGTGGTTATCACCCGAACAGAGATGGGCGCCCTTCGCCGATAATGGATGCGTTTGTAGCTAGAATTTAGGGCACTTTTCCTGGACCCTGTTTTTTCACAAATAAGGCCCCAAAAAGTGCCCTAAATGACCAGATTACCCCCAGAGGGAATCGGGGATGACCTCCCCTGACTCCCCCAGTGGTCACTAACCCCCTCCCACCACAAAAAAATGATGTTTCACAACTTTTTATTTTCACCCTCAAATGTCATACCCTCCTCCCAGGCAGCAGTATGCAGGTCCCTGGAGCAGTTGTTAGGGGGTGCAGTGGACGTCAGGCAGGTGGACCCAGGCCCATCCCCCCTACCTGTTACAATTGTGCTGCTTAATGCTTATTAGTCGTCCAACCCCCCCAAACCCACTGTACCCACATGTAGGTGCCCCTCTTCACCCCTTAGGGCTATAGTAATGGTGTAGACTTGTGGGCAGTGGGTTTTGAGGGGGATTTGGGGGGCTCAACACACAATGGAAGGGTGCTATGCACCTGGGAGCTCTTTTACCTGTTTTTTTGTTTTTGTAAAAGTGCCCCCTAGGGTGCCCGGTTGGTGTCCTGGCATGTGAGGGGGACCAGTGCACTACGAATCCTGGCCCCTCCCACGAACAAATGCCTTGGATTTATTCGTTTTTGAGCTGGGCACTTTCCTTTTCCACTATCGCTGAAAAGCAAAAACGCCCAGCTCACACATTGGCGAATAAAACATGGGCGTCTATTTTTTATCGATAATACGGTTCGGTCCGCCCCTTCACGGACCCGTTCTCGGAGATTAACGCCCATGGAGATAGGCGTTTCTGTTCCATTATGCCCCTCTAGATGTTACAATAATCAATATGTGATGCCACCAACAGGGATGGTCCATGGGGGATATTGAGGGATGTTGGGTCACATGCAGAAACTCATTGTGGGGCCTCAATTGCATAAGTCAGTAGGGACTTATGTGCTCAATGAGGAACAGCAAAATTGATACCCACTAAATGGTATTCTTTCTTCAGGCACTAACCCCCAGACTCTATATAGCGTGACTTCAGTTGCGCACACAAATCCAGTTGTATCCTGGATTTGCGCGCAACTTAATTAGTAACAGAGCTAATCAGCACTAATAATTGTCACTTAACAAGCAATTAGAGATACTAATTGGCATTAATTAGAATTTACATGCAGAACTGTGTAAGTGTATTCTATAACATGATACGTGTAAATTCTAAGTTGCATAGTTGAAAAGGGGCATGGAATAGGCGTGTCATGGGAGTTTCTAAAATCTACGCATGTAGTTATGGAATACACCTGGCCCACACCTAATTTAGAAGTCAGCATTTATATCTATCTGCCCGCAACTAAATTTAGTTGCACAGAAGGGCGCTTGGCTTATGTTATAAACTGTATGGAAATTCAGGTTTCTAAAAAATATGCTTAAATTTAGGCGTACTTTATAGAATATGCCTGGGTGTATTTTATTTTGGTGCCAATATTTAGGCATGATATATAGAATCTAGTCCTAAATGTATTTTCCTTTAGTTAAGAGAATTAGTTTAATTTTTAGAGGGTACTTTTCCAAAGCCATGGACCAATGGGAAAGGAATTTTTTAACTCACCCTTACATGGGTAAAAGGAACAATGTGTTCTCTTTTATCTGTATTTTTCTTGAAGTGTTTTTAGGCCACGATTAGACCCGAGGAGGCAACAAGGCTGGGCCTACTATTGAGAGACTATGTTTTTCAGACCTTTCTGTATTACTTTCCAGCCTACTGGAATTTCTGTACATGACCCCGCCTTCTCTCCAAACACCCCTGCATGTATTTTTACACATCCCAAACTATGCACATTGTTTTTGGCCAGAAAAAATGTCTGCTGGAAAATCCTTTGGCAATTTTCAAAGAAAGTATAGTCATACTTTCCTTTTGATAACTATGGAAATTCCACACATAAAATAGCTACCGTCACAGCTTTAAAAATTGTCCATAATAAAGACTATTTTACTGTATTAATGAATACAAAATAAAACAATGAGTCTGAGTTTTCTAGGGCTTTATTTGTTTATTTGCTGTCTTTTTGAAGAAATTCAACCAAAGTGGTGTATAGCAAGAATAAACTGAATGTAGGCGACAGAAAATTACAGTAGTAAACATATTCAAATAACGATGCACATTATGGCATACCACGCCACTTACAATATCAACACAATACACATTACATCATATTTATAGACAGCATAGGATGTAAATGGAGTTTGATTCCCATCGTATGTCTATGGGGTGAAAAAAGTTTGGTGAATGAGGCCAAATATCTCATTTAACTCTCCCAGCATGTTAAATGCCCAAATATGCCCAAACCTTGTGGCGTTGTAGACTTGTGGCATTGGCCTCTTGCCCTACAAGGTGCTCAGAACATGTTTCAGCAGCACAAGAGAACAATCCTTATCATGTTCTTCAAGTCATTATATTGAAAATGTCCCTCCACATGTACCAATGTTATTTACTTTAATTAGATTGGTGTTAGGTGCGTGCTGTTTAATTAAAACAAAATACTATTTGAGTTTGTCATCATTGATATATGGAAATCTTTGTAATCTTGCTTTAAAAAAAATCAAAATGGTGCAAAACAAGGCCAAAAACAATATGCACACCCTGAAGCGGAGGTGCTTGGATTTCAGCCAAATCCATTGGAAGGCAAGATCAAAGGCCCAACATGATGAAACTGAGTTTGTTTCAGATACCTCTTCTATCTCTCCTCATCCAATAACGAAAAACTCCCCCCTTCTCCCCCCAGGACATAGAAGATAGAAGCTGAACCCCCATGGATCCACCTTTCTTTTCCCTGTCCCTTTACTCATTGCATTAAAGGGAGTGGTGGAGATGCCTGTGTGAAAACTTTGTGCTGGTCCTCTGTGTTCAGTTTATTATGTGGAGGTTGGCACTGGTTGCTAAGGATCCCAGCTGGGAGCACACTATCTGTTGGCACCTGTGTTTTACTGCAGCATCTCTGTCTGTGCAGGTCTTAGCTCCTTCCCTCTTTTACTCTATGTAACAACACAATACTTTAGTGATCAGAGAATATTGCAAAGATAATCAACCAGAAGGTGAATAACCTCATGAAGGCCTTTGTCCGGGAAATGTTTTTACCTCAATTTTTTACCATGTGGAAGTCTTTGCTTTTCTTGAATGAACTCATAATTTAAGAGATCAACTTTCAAAGTGATTTAACTGGCCAGAAACGGCTCCTGGTGGTTAAATCACTTGTTTGGGGCTACCCAATTATATTCAGCAGCTCTTAACAGGTTAGTTCTGCTGAAAACGCCTGGTTAGTGCGATCTTGGCGGCATTCTGGGGTGGAGTCAGCACTTGGTTGGTTAAGTGCCGCTATTCGGCACTTAACTTGTCAAGGTCATTGCATAAATAGGACCACCTAAAAGTCAGTCCTATCTTTCACAAAGCCCATTCAATTCCTATGGGCTTCCTCTCGTTTGCCACACAGGAATCGCTAGTGCAGTTTTGTGAAAGAAGCCCTTTATGCGGTACTGAATGTTGCACTTAATCAGTTATGGTATAGCTGGATCTGTAAACCCAAAAATTCAAGGGCATGCTCAATTTCACTACAAGGAGCGTGCGGGACGTGAGGAGAAGACAGAGCAGGGCAGGCAATGCAGCGGCGCTGGAGACCGGTGCTGGACAATTCTTCAGCTGGCTGGGGTTGGGGAACCCCGCCAGCTAAGGTATTTGCTGCGGTAGTAGGTGGGGAGCGGCAGGGCGGCGAGGAGGTGGGGGTGGCAGCGAGGTGGCAGACCAAAATGTGCCCCTTACCTCGGGCTCTGGCCCCCTTCCAACCGTGAGGTCTGGCTACGCCCCTGCTTAAAAGTAGGCACCCACATATAAAATTATCTCCTTAAGCTATATGGCTGGTATAAGTGGTAGCACCTGAGTGCTGGAGATACTCATGTAACTTACAGTCTCATCCACGCTGTGCCCAGACTCTGCCTATGTGTATACCTAGCTGAAAAACACATGCTATGTAAGATATGTGCTTAGGTGGGATTTTGGCATTTACATGCATATCTGCACACATATGAGGATATATGCTATTATTTTAATCATTAATGTGCGTAACTGATGTGTATATGTTAGCACCCACTTTATAGAATTACCCCTTTAGGGCTGAATTCTATATATGGTGCTGAAAAAAGCGCTATTCTATAAACCTTACTTAAAGATAGGCATATTTTATAGAACACCTAACTTTAGGCGTGGTCATTTGTACCAACTGAAATGTGGTTCAAAAATATGTGCCTAAATTATGAGTGTATCCCCCCTCATTCTATAGCAATGCGCATAGATTTAAGGAATGCCTCCATTCCAGCCATGATCTTCCCATTTCTGTGCCCCCTTTTTTAACTCATGTGTAAAAGTTAGGTGCCAATCCTAAATTAAATCTAATTAGTGCCAATAATTGCATATTTAAAAGCCAATTGGTGCTAATTAGCTCATTATTTAATTAAATTGCGTGCTCAAATTGGGCACGCGCCCAAATTTAAGCACGCAATCTTTGGCAACTTTTATAGAATTAGTGCTGCAAGTCCCATAAAGCAACACAGTGGGTTGGTCAGAAATCCAGGACTGTCCCAAAATCTCAGCCTGGAACTAGGTCGCTTGGCATCTCTGTGTCAGGGTGGTTGAGAAGGGGTGGGCTCTGTGGGGAGAGGATGTTTTCTATTTGGGCAGAGTTTTAGGATGGGGTGGAATTTATGTATGGAGTGGGGTGGGACTGGTAAGGGGTCTTTAAAGGGGATTCAATGTGCAGTAAGGGTATTGGGGGGGGGGACTTGGAGCTTCACAGGAGGGGTCGGGGGAATCAAGTAAATGTCAGGGAATGTAACCAAGATTAGATGTGCAGGGGGAATGGCTGCTGGTGAGAGATGTGGGGTACAGTACACCGCCGTGGCAATGCTGATAGTTTTATTTATTTATTTTTGAGAGGGTCACTGAACTTAGACTGACAATGGTCTTGCTATTGGATTGCCAGTAATGCACCTGCAGTAAGTACCTCCTCTTGGCTGCTTTTTAATGCAGTACATATTTGCGGGGGCCTGCACTAGCTGCTTAACACACCTTAGTAAAAGAGGACCCTAATTTTCTGAAAGCCATAGTAGCATAGTAACATAGTAGATGACGGCAGAGAAAGACCTGTACGGTCCATCCATTCTGCCCAACAAGATAAACTCATATGTGCTACTTTATGTGTATACCTGATCTTGATTTGTATCTGCCATTTTCAGGGCACAGACCATAGAAGTCTGCCCAGCACTAGACCCACCTCCCAACCACTAGCCCCGCCTCCCACCATCGGTGCTGCCACCCAATCTCCGCTAAGCTTCTGAGGATCCAATCCTTCTGAACAGAATTCCTTTGCTTACCAATGCTTACAATTTTCCTTCAAAGGGCTATTTGTGTTACTGAACGTTTTTGCTGATGCGTGCAGGTATTCAAGTTTTTCCTTCCTAAGAAACCTAGCTATGGCAAAGGCAAATTCTTGACTGAAGGAATCAAACATCTTGTAAAAAATAAAAAATAAAAACAAAGAAATAAAAAGGCACTTATTTATTTATTTATTTGTATCCCACATTTTCCCACCTATTTGCAGGCTCAATGTGGCTTACATAGTACCGTAGAGGTGATCGCCAATACCGGTTTGAACAAATAACATAGTGAGGTTGTGATAAAGTGAAGTTAATGTGTGACAGACACATTGGGAATCATAAGAAGGAAGGGTTAAGTTATGTCCAGTATGAGCTTTGGTTTTGTTGTGTTGCTAGGTTGAGGCATTTAAGTTGGCTCATTAGGGTAGGCTTTTTTGAACAAGTTAGTTTTTAGTAGTTTCTGGAAGTTCAGGTGGTCATCAGTGGCGTAGCTGGGGGGGGGGGGGGGGGGCGCAGGGGGAGCCAAATGGATTTTTAAAAAAATGGCGCCTATGCAGTTACCGGCATGGCTGGCACACTGCAGCAAGGATTTTGTTTTTAATTTCAGTAACTTTATCTCTTCCATTTCCTTCCCACCCACCCACCATGTCCCCAACACCACTTTCTGTTCTCCCACTTCCCCTCCCCTCCCCTCCCGGACTGTCAAGCCTACTTTGTTTAGCACTGGCCAGCCCCTGCAGCAATAACATGCTGCCTTGTTTCAGTCGGTGTTGGATCTTTACCTGCTCCACCCTCGCGTAAACAGGAAGTACTTGCGTAAAGGCGCAGATCCGACGCCGGCTCAGGCAGCATGTTATCACTGTATGACAGGACAGCTAAACAGAGCAGGCTTCACAGTTTGGTTGGTGGCGGTGAGAGAGAGAAGGGAAACAGAGGGTGGTGGACTCGGGAAGGGGGATTGATGGTCGCAGCGGAGAGAGGGGAAACAGAGGGTGCTGGACTCTGGGAGGGCGATTGATGGCAGTGGAGGGAGAAAGGGGAAACAGAGGGTGCTGGACTCTGGGAGGGCGATTGATGGCAGTGGAGGGAGAAAGGGGAAACAGAGGGTGCTGGACTTGGGAAGGGGGATTGATGGCAGTGGAGGGAGAAAGGGGAAACAGAGGGTGCTGGACTCGGGAAGGGGGATTGATGGCAGTGGAGGGAGAAAGAGGAAACAGAGGGTGCTGGACTCGGGGAGGGGGATTGATGGCAGTGGAGGGAGAAAGGGGAAACAGAGGGTGCTGGACTCGGGGAGGGGGATTGATGGTGGCAGCGGAGAGAGAGAGGGGAAACAGAGGGTGCTGGACTTGGGGAGGGGGATTGAGGGCAATGGAGAGAGAAAGGGGAAACAGAGGGTGTTGGGCTCAGGGAGGGGGATTGCTGACAGTGGAGGGAGAAAGGGGAAACAGAGGGTGCTGGACTCGGGAAGTGGATTGATGGCAGTGGAGGCAGAAAGGGGAGACAGAGGGTGCTGGACTCTGGGAGGGCGATTGATGGCAGTGGAGGGAGAAAGGGGAAACAGAGGGTGCTGGACTTGGGAAGGGGGATTGATGGCAGTGGAGGGAGAAAGGGGAAACAGAGGGTGCTGGACTCAGGGAGGGGGATTGATGGTGGCAGCGGAGAGAGAGAGGGGAAACAGAGGGTGCTGGACTCTGGGAGGGCGATTGATGGCAGTGGAGGGAGAAAGGGGAAACAGAGGGTGCTGGACTCGGGAAGGGGATTGATGGCAGTGGAGGGAGAAAAGGGAAACAGAGGGTGCTGGACTTGGGAAGGGGGATTGATGGCAGTGGAGGGAGAAAGGGGAAACAGAGGGTGCTGGACTCTGGGAGGGCGATTGATGGCAGTGGAGGGAGAAAGGGGAAACAGAGGGTGCTGGACTTGGGAAGGGGGATTGATGGCAGTGGAGGGAGAAAGGGGAAACAGAGGGTGCTGGACTCGGGAAGGGGGATTGATGGCAGTGGAGGGAGAAAGAGGAAACAGAGGGTGCTGGACTCGGGGAGGGGGATTGATGGTGGCAGTGGAGAGAAAGGGGGGGGAAACAGAGGGTGCTGGACTCTGGGAGGGCGATTGATGGCAGTGGAGGGAGAAAGGGGAAACAGAGGGTGCTGGACTCGGGAAGGGGATTGATGGCAGTGGAGGGAGAAAAGGGAAACAGAGGGTGCTGGACTTGGGAAGGGGGATTGATGGCAGTGGAGGGAGAAAGGGGAAACAGAGGGTGCTGGACTCTGGGAGGGCGATTGATGGCAGTGGAGGGAGAAAGGGGAAACAGAGGGTGCTGGACTCTGGGAGGGCGATTGATGGCAGTGGAGGGAGAAAGGGGAAACAGAGGGTGCTGGACTTGGGAAGGGGGATTGATGGCAGTGGAGGGAGAAAGGGGAAACAGAGGGTGCTGGACTCGGGAAGGGGGATTGATGGCAGTGGAGGGAGAAAGAGGAAACAGAGGGTGCTGGACTCGGGGAGGGGGATTGATGGCAGTGGAGGGAGAAAGGGGAAACAGAGGGTGCTGGACTCGGGGAGGGGAATTGATGGTGGCAGCGGAGAGAGAGAGGGGAAACAGAGGGTGCTGGACTTGGGGAGGGGGATTGAGGGCAGTGGAGAGAGAAAGGGGAAACAGAGGGTGTTGGGCTCAGGGAGGGGGATTGCTGACAGTGGAGGGAGAAAGGGGAAACAGAGGGTGCTGGACTCGGGAAGGGGATTGATGGCAGTGGAGGCAGAAAGGGGAGACAGAGGGTGCTGGACTCCGGGAGGGTGATTGATGGCAGTGGAGGGAGAAAGGAGAGACAGAGGGTGCTGGACTCTGGGAGGGCGATTGATGGCAGTGGAGGGAGAAAGGGGAAACAGAGGGTGCTGGACTTGGGAAGGGGGATTGATGGCAGTGGAGGGAGAAAGGGGAAACAGAGGGTGCTGGACTCAGGGAGGGGGATTGATGGTGGCAGCGGAGAGAGAGAGGGGGGGAAACAGAGGGTGCTGGACTCGGGGAGGGCGAGATGAGTGAGAGGAGGATGGTAAGTACAGAGGGTAGAATTGTATAATGGGGAGTGGGTGAAAAAGAAGGGAATATGAGGCTAGGGAAGGAGTGAGACAGGAGAGGTAGGGGTGAGAGGAGAAGATGGAAAGTTGATAGGTACTGGTAAGTGAAATATAGGTGGAGGACTGAAGAGTGAGAAGATAAAATCTGAGGTGAGAGATAGAAATCAGAAAAAGAGAAAATGTGTCCAAGACAGATATAGTGAGGGAATAGAAGAAGATAAGAAGAAAATGGAGAAAGGACAAATGGACCGCACCCACTGGAAAGACAGATAGAAAAACAGAAAAGAAGAAACTGGGATCAACATGCTTGAAGAAATAAAATACCCAGACAACAAAGGTAGAAAAAAGTATTTTATTTTGAATTTATTTGGTGGAATATGTTAGCTTTGGGAAATGTGCATCACAGATGTCTTTAGTAATTTTTTTTCCAGTACAAGAAAAAATACATTTGAATTTTCATTTCTCCCATGTTATGGAACATGCCTAGTTTGAATTCTTGGGGTTCCCAATTCAATTTTTATTTTTATATTTCTGACTTGTGATCCGTTGTTCTGTGTTTGGTGTGTCAGCAAGGTGTGGTATTCTGTGGGCAAGTAGTTTCTACGTAGAACTCTTTAGCAGTCTCACTTGTTCTGTTTTACCAGTAGTAAATGTGATGGTGTTCTAGAGCTCCGTGTAATATTTGTAGTGCTGGTATATTGGTGCTCTAGGGCCCAGTGTAATATTTATAGTACTAGATTTTCATAGGTGAATATGGTGTGGTAAGTTTTCTGTATAGGTTTTAGTGTCTTTAGTGTGTTATTTCATAAACTGTCTGGCTCTATTTGAAAGTAGGCTGTGGGGCAAGGGCTGCCTTGGTGGCCCTTGTCACCAAAAATGAAATGTGCAGGACTATTGGGCTCCACAACCTGTAGAGTCACCACACAAACAAAACCCCATCTAATTTAAACAAAGTTTCTACTAGTGGAACAAGTGTTCCTGAAGTGATGGTCACAATTTGAATAATTTTACTTGTAGTTAAGAAGACAGGCTGCCTGCTCTGGCCAGTCCTGGGACCCTTGCTTCCTCCCACCTCCTGATGTAACTTCCAGGTTCCTAATAGGTGGGATGCAGCAGAGGCAGCCTGTGTTAATCATTGCCAGCCACAGTCACTGCACCTAAGCGAAAATACCAGCATTGCTGCCTGTCCGACACTGACTAGCACCTAATTTACAAAAGTTTGCTCCCCCTGTTGTCAAAACCTGGCTACGCCTCTGGTGGTCATATGTTGTTTTCACGGCATTTGGTATTGCGTTCCATAGTTGTGTGCTTATGCAGGAGAAGCTGGATGCATAGGCTGATTTGTATTTGAGTCCTTTGCAGCTTGGGCGTTGGAGATTTAGGTATGTTCGTGTTGACCTTAATGTGTTTCTGGTTGGTAGGTCTATGAGGTCTGTCATGTATCCTGGGGCTTCTCCGTAGATGATTTTGTGAACCAGGGTGCAGAGTTTGAACGTGATGCATTCTTTGATTGGGAGCCAGTGCAGTTTTTCTTGTAGGGGTTTTGCGCTTTCGAATCTCGTTTTTCCAAATATAAGCCTGGCTGCTGTGTTTTGAGCAGTTTGGAGTTTCTTTATGATTTGTTCTTTGCATCCCGCATAGATTCCGTTGCAGTAGGCTAGATGGCTTAGTACCATAGATTGTACCAACCTGCAAAATATTTCCCTTGGGGGAAAATAAGGTTTGAGCTTCCACATTATAGTATTTATATCCTGCACTTCTGAATCTGCAAGTCAGAAAACTTCTTTTCTTATGCATAAATGGCTTGCTCAGCCTGTAAGTCAGGTTCCTTCATACTGTCACCAAAACATTTTAACAGTCACTTCAGGGACTCATGCTCATTAAGACTAATTTGATATCGATAGATTTAACTTGTGTAGCCCGAAGCACAGTGCTGAAAACTGGGATGTAATTTAGACTTTAGAAAACACAGTTATCCGGGATTAAAACAAGTAATTAAATGATGGCCTATAGCTACTCAGGTGCTACTAATGGGCCAATGCTTAGAACTAAAACCAGAAGCTAGAGGTGATTAAAGCATACGTTAGTGAGTGCTGAATGCTCACAGGCTCTAGTGTGGTCGACGATGGGCATGCCAAAGATTAGCGCACGTGGAGGGGCATTTTCGATCGGGGTCGTCCATCTCTAAGGGCACCCATCTCCGAGAACGGCGCCGTGAAGGGGCGGGGCTGACCGTATTTTCGAAGCGAGATGGCCTGCCATCTTTTGTTTCAATAATACGGTTGGGGCCGCCCAAATGTCAGAGATGGCCAGGTTTGAGATGGCTGGCCTCGGTTTTCGCCCATAATGGAAACAGAGGCCGGCGATCTCAAACCCGGCCAAATCCAATGCATTTGGTCATGGGAGGGGCCAGCATTTGTAGTGCACTGGTCCCCCTCACATGCCAGGACACCAATTGGGCACCCTAGGGGCACTGCAGTGGACTTCAAAAATTGCTCCCAGGTGCATACCTCCCTTACCTTGGGTGCCAAGCCCCCCCAAATCCCCCCAAAACCCACTCCCCACAATTGTACACCATTACCATAGCCCTTAGGGGTGAAGGGGGCACCTATATGTGGGTACAGTGGGTTTTGGAGGGCTTAACATTTACCACCACAAGTGTAACAGGTAGGGGGGGATGGGCCTGGGTCCACCTGCCTGAAGTGCACTGCACCCACTAAATACTGCTCCAGGGACCTGCATATTGCTGTCAGAGAGCTGGGTATGACATTTGAGGCTGGCAAAAAAATATTTATTTTTTATTTTTTTTGGGGTGGGAGGGGGGTTGATGACCACTGGGGGAGTAAGGAGAGGTCATCCCCGATTCCCTCCGGTGGTCATCTGGGCAGTTCGGGCCAAAATCTCGCCAGGGACGCCCTTCTTTTTTCCATTATCGGCCGAGGACGACCATCTCTCCTCGGCCAATAAACACGCCACAGTCCTGCCTTCGCTACACCTCCGACACGCCCCCGTGAACTATGTTCGTCCCTGCGATGGACTGCAGTTGGGGGCACCCAAAATTGGCTTTCAATTATACCGATCTGACCGGCTTCAGGAGATCGCCGGCCATCTCCCGATTTGTGTTGGAAGATGGCTGGCGATCTCCTTCGAAAATAAGCTGGATAGCATGCCAATATAGTCAACGATGTTAATGAGGTCATTTCCTGAATGAGGTCATTTCCTATTCCCTCCCAATGCTCAGAGAATATCACAGAAAACAAAACCGTCTTACTGCTGTTAAAATAACGCCAGCTCGTAGCAGGCATTAGGGTATTCGAAGAGAGAATTTCTCATGATTCTTTCTTTAAAATCTGCCAGTTTTTGTATAACTTGGAAGTAGGAGGAAGCCCGTGCAATTCCATAAGCACTGGTAGTGAGAGACAAATGTGTGCGAGTCAGAGCAAACCCAAAAATGAAAGCATAAGTTGGTGACTGTTTCCTGCGTTTAAATACAAGCCTCCTGAATTAAAAAAAAAATTGAGATTCTTATATTTAAAGGCACAGAAAAGACACCAATGTGTACTTCACTTTCAGGTTTGCCAGGTGCATGCATACAGGAGCAATTTTTTATTATGATTTTGGTGGATTCTGTTTAAATTATCTTATTGTTGTGTGTGCAAATTATTGTAAAATGGTCATAAATACAATACAGAACAGGGCTACATGGATAGAATGGTTGAATTCATCAGCAGTGAGTGGATTTTTAGTCACTTCAAAATGCACACCTGTATTTGTTTGCAGTAAAAAGAGGCATTCCTCAGGAGTACAACTTGGTTGAAGGAGACAACCACACATGCACAAGAAAGTTTTGAAGACATGTATGCAATTAATGTGCATACTTGCACCAGGATTTTAGATGACTGAAAATATGCACACGCGTTTTATCTGCCTATCCTAAAATTGTTCCCTGGCCTTTAGTGTTACAATCATATGAGTGTGTTCAGAAAATGAGGTGATGTACAGTGCTAAAGGGAGATGAAAAACATGCAAATGTTATTTCACACTCACAAAAATGGCAAATGGTGCATGTTCTTATTGACAGCATGCACTGCTTCCTGTTTCAGCATGTAATTTCACGAGTCATTTTCTATGTACAAATGTTTATTCAAAGGAATAATTAATGAGCTGCTGCGATGCAAAACCATTGGCATTTAATAAGGTGCTTCCCTGTTGACTGTAACATTTGTTCAGTGCTAGTTTCATCAATAGAGTGACCTGAAATTGTATTAAATTATTAAAGTGTGTTGTTAAACTAACCCCCTCTGTTTACTAAGCCATGCTAGTGACTGTGGTGTGCTAATGCTGACACAGTGGAGTGGAGGAGCAGGGACTGTCTCTTCATGTTCAAGTGTACGCGCTGTGTACATCTAGTAGCACTATAAAAATGATAAGTAGTAGGAGTGGCCTAGTGGTTACAGCACTGGTCTTGCAAGCCCAAGGTGGCTGGTTCAAATCCCACTGCTGCACCTTGTGATCTTGGGCAAGTCACTTAACTCTCCATTGCCTCAGGTATAAACTTAGATTGTGAGCCCTCCTGGGACAGAGAAATATCCAGTGTACTTGAATATAACTCACCTTGAGCTACTACTGAAAAAGGTGTAAGCAAAAAATAAAAGAAACAGTAAAACAAGGTACCAAATTTTTAACATTTGTGTGTTTCTAAACACAACCCATAGATAGCACAAATATTTTTAAATCAACAGACTGACACACTGAAGAAATTGGATTTTAGACATCATTTTCTAAAATTATGAGTACTGTGATGCTAATTTTAAAGCAGTAGAACTAAGTACAGTTTTCACATTATCATCTATTAAGCGCAGTGCATCCAGTGGGTTTTGCATATACCAGACAGGAATGAACCTTATTCCTAAACCAGGGTATGATGGTGTGACCTCACTCTTTCAGATTTACTTCTAGTGCTCACCTTACAACTCAAAGAATGTAATATTTATAGGCACCATATCAAGGCGCACTTGGAAATGTTTTAAATTAGGCCTTTGTCACCCAGTTGACATATCAGACCAAAAAAAAACAAAACAACCCCATGGAGACAGCAATATAAGTTGTATTGCTGTTTCATTAATTAAATATAACATGCTGAATTAGAAAACTTGGTTGGTACAGTGTCCAAGGGAATGGTTCTTAGGATAAATACAGCCTAGATTCGGCACAGTATAACAGACAGGTCTGAGCAGCAAGAATGTCCAGGTGGTAGTTAAAGATAATGGCATGGGAGATTATTCTTTTCTCCTCTAATTACGGTAATTCTTTAGGTTGCAGGACATCAGTTAAGCAGGTTCAATTTGTACTCATCAGGGCTATAATAGATGAACTACTCTGAGCAGGTTACAGCAGGCCCACGTGTGCAGGTTCCACAGGCACATTATGTTGTAAAGGTCATTTCAACAAGTGTAGTAGTTGGACATCTTTATGTAAGTTAATACAGAGCAAGTGAAGCCTCAGAATAATAACTCATGTAATCAGTTATTCATGCAAGCATTTAAAAACTTGGGGCAGCTTGTGAGACTGAGGAACTGGTGGGGGCAAGAGTGACTGGAGATCGCTCCTGCCCAGAAAAGGCCACTAAACCACCAGGGCATTTAAAGGTAGGCCTTTGGGTGTTGGAAGGATGGTAGGGGCTGTAGTTGGAAGAGGGGCCTGGGAGGACTCACTCAGACCTGCTCTCTGCCAGAGAGAGCGTTGGGAGGACCCGCTATCTGCCAGAAAGGGGGAGGCACCATTTTCAATTTCAGCTTCAGTTTTGGACGAAACCGAATGGCAAATTTCAGCTGCTGATTGAGTTTCAGTTGAAACTGAGAACTCTGGTTTCACATCATATAATTTCTTTTTACGAAGGTACAGATAGTGAGACAACCTTAGAGGTCTCAAAGGTGTGTAAAGGACTATCTTATTCTTTAAGTACTCTGGCCCATTTTGTCTAAGGGCCGTGAAAATCAAAGATAGAGTTTAAAATGTAGCCCTGTAAGGTACAGGTAGCCAGGGTAGTTTTTGCAGGAAGCATAACTACTATGAGTTAAGAGCAGAAATGGAAGTATTCTGTAAGTCCACACCTACAGTGGTGGAAATAAGTATTTGATCCCTTGCTGATTTTGTAAGTTTGCCCACTGACAAAGACATGAGCAGCCCATAATTGAAGGGTAGGTTATTGGTAACAGTGAGAGATAGCACATCACAAATTAAATCCGGAAAATCACATTGTGGAAAGTATATGAATTTATTTGCATTCTGCAGAGGGAAATAAGTATTTAATCCCTCTGGCAAACAAGACCTAATACTTGGTGGCAAAACCCTTGTTGGCAAGCACAGCGGTCAGACGTCTTCTGTAGTTGATGATGAGGTTTGCACACATGTCAGGAGGAATTTTGGTCCACTCCTCTTTGCAGATCATCTCTAAATCATTAAGAGTTCTGGGCTGTCGCTTGGCAACTCGCAGCTTCAGCTCCCTCCATAAGTTTTCAATGGGATTAAGGTCTGGTGACTGGCTAGGCCACTCCATGACCCTAATGTGCTTCTTCCTGAGCCACTCCTTTGTTGCCTTGGCTGTATGTTTTGGGTCATTGTCGTGCTGGAAGACCCAGCCACGACCCATTTTTAAGGCCCTGGCGGAGGGAAGGAGGTTGTCACTCAGAATTGTACGGTACATGGCCCCATCCATTCTCCCATTGATGCGGTGAAGTAGTCCTGTGCCCTTAGCAGAGAAACACCCCCAAAACATAACATTTCCACCTCCATGCTTGACAGTGGGGACGGTGTTCTTTGGGTCATAGGCAGCATTTCTCTTCCTCCAAACACGGCGAGTTGAGTTCATGCCAAAGAGCTCAATTTTTGTCTCATCTGACCACAGCACCTTCTCCCAATCACTCTCGGCATCATCCAGGTGTTCACTGGCAAACTTCAGACGGGCCGTCACATGTGCCTTCCGGAGCAGGGGGACCTTGCGGGCACTGCAGGATTGCAATCCGTTATGTCGTAATGTGTTACCAATGGTTTTCGTGGTGACAGTGGTCCCAGCTGCCTTGAGATCATTGACAAGTTCCCCCCTTGTAGTTGTAGGCTGATTTCTAACCTTCCTCATGATCAAGGATACCCCACGAGGTGAGATTTTGCGTGGAGCCCCAGATCTTTGTCGATTGACAGTCATTTTGTACTTCTTCCATTTTCTTACTATGGCACCAACAGTTGTCTCCTTCTCGCCCAGCATCTTACTGATGGTTTTGTAGCCCATTCCAGCCTTGTGCAGGTGTATGATCTTGTCCCTGACATCCTTAGACAGCTCCTTGCTCTTGGCCATTTTGTAGAGGTTAGAGTCTGACTGATTCACTGAGTCTGTGGACAGGTGTCTTTCATACAGGTGACCATTGCCGACAGCTGTCTGTCATGCAGGTAACGAGTTGATTTGGAGCATCTACCTGGTCTGTAGGGGCCAGATCTCTTACTGGTTGGTGGGGGATCAAATACTTATTTCCCTCTGCAGAATGCAAATAAATACATATACTTTCCACAATGTGATTTTCCGGATTTAATTTGTGATGTGCTATCTCTCACTGTTACCAATAACCTACCCTTCAATTATGGGCTGCTCATGTCTTTGTCAGTGGGCAAACTTACAAAATCAGCAAGGGATCAAATACTTATTTCCACCACTGTAAATCCTGGGAACCCCCCATGACCCACCCATGCCCTTCCCTTGGCCTACCCACTTTGGAGTTGCGTGCGAGATGAATTGGGCGTGCAGGCTATAGAACAGGGGCATGGAGCAGATATGGACGTAACCAGTAATTAGTGCTTGTTAAGGTCAATTATTGATTGTTATCACCAATTTAGCCAATTAGCTTATATGCATATCTGAGATCTGCACCCAAAATTTTGCACCTAACTTCGGGAGACCTACACAAAATTTGGGAGATGGTGCCTAAATGTGAGACCAGTCAACTTTTGCTGCAAACAAATTGAGAAGGGCATATCTGACATCTAGTCATAGGTGTGTTTGCTGATAATTATGTTGTAGATGCAGGTATTTCTGGGTGGTCCTTATATTTTGAAAATGTAAAAGGTTTGTGGAATTCAGAAAATATCATAACAAAAGGACAGCCTGGCCCCACTTCAGTTTTGACAGGAACAATTCGTCATTTCACACATTTCAGAAGACAGATAAGATCCTTAGCTGAGATTATTAGAAGAAAAGGCTTGCTTTCATATGATACATCCCCTTCGTATAGAGTTATACATGCTGAAAGCAAACAGTAAGGCACTCAGAGGTCCTTTTACTAAGCTGCGGTAAAAAGTGGCCTGCGATAGTGTGACTGCGTGTTTTTGGCACGCGCCGGGCCATTTTTTTTACCACATCTTGGAAAAAGGCCATTTTTTTACATACATACCGGCGCTACAAAATAAAAATATGACGCGCACTGGGGGGGGGGGGGGGAACTACCACCGGGCTGCTGCAGTAAATTGGCGGTGCTTCTCTTTTAGCGAGCAGTAAGCCTGCGTTGGGCTTACCGCTGGTTTGTAAAAGGGGCCCTAAGATTAAAACTGTGGTAAAAAAAAAAAAAAGGGCTTAGTACAGCATTTCCCAAACTGTGTGCTGTGGCTCCCTGGTGAACTGTGACAAACTCACAGGGGTTCCATGGAAGGATTCTCGTGATGGGGAGGGGGGGGGGGGCAGAGCGCCAACAAGAGCTCAGTGCTGGAGAACTTCATGGGCAGGTAACAGGCACAGACCAGTGAGGAAATTGCCACATCAGTGGTGGCGGCTGCTTCCATCCTCTTGGCCACTTCTATACCATGCTTAAAATGACTTTTTTCAATTTATTTTTTCAGGCCTTGCGCTGTTAGCATTAGAAATACGTAAGGGGTTCTTTTATTAAGGTGTGCTGAAAAATGGCCTGCGGTAGTGTAGGTGCATGTTTTGGGTGCGTGCAGAATTATTTTTCAGCGCACCTACAAAAACATTTCTAAAGCGCTACCAGGGTTACGCAGCGCTGTACAATCTAACAAAGAAGGACAGTCCCTGCTCAAAGGAGCTTACAATCTAAAGGACAAAAAAGTGCAGTCAATCAAATTGGGGGCAGACTAGATTTCCTGGATAGAGGTACAATGGTTAGGTGCCGAAAGCGACATTGAAGAGGTGGGCTTTGAGCGAGGATTTGAAGATGGGCAGGGAGGGGGCCTGGCATATGGGCTCAAGCATAGGGTGAGGCGAGGCAGAAAGGGCAGAGCCTGGAGTTGGCAGTGGTGGAGAAGGGTACTGAGAGGAGGGATTTGTCCTGTGAGCGGAGGTTACGGGTAGGAGCGTAAGGGGAGATGAGGGTAGAGAGGTAATGAGGGGCTGCAGATTGAGTGCATTTGTAGGTTAGTAGGAGAAGCTTGAACTGTATGCGGTACCTGATCGGAAGCCAGTGAATTGACTTTAGAATCACCTCCAAAGTTGATGTCCATGTCAGGTTTCCTGGGACTGGGGAAGAGAGAGTGCACTTACATGCAGTGGATCTTCCAAAAGACGCTTGTAAGTTTTCCCAGATAAAGTGCCCACACAATTAATCTGTGCAAATACTTTTCCTAAGCCATTTTTCAAAGGGGAATTTTTTTTCTTTGAAAATTGATGTAAAGTCATTAGGTAAAATGTACCTACAGGCTTTACACCTATGTGTTTGAAAGTCATCACCTTAAATAAATTATAGAATAAAGATGGGGAATTTGGAAGTGGCATGGTGTAACAAGATCCCCTGCCCTGCTTGTATTTTCACATTAACCAGCACAAAATACAGACTTCAAAAATACAAAGGACTATTTACTGACTCATAATATTTCCTATTCAAAGTGTTCTGCGCTGTTTAATGCTGGCTGGCATTTAGCCAAACAGTTGCTGCTTGGCATGTTCTAATTGATATAAGCAGATAAGAGTAAAGTGCATTTTTTTCCAGAGGAAATATTAAATCCTCTGTGGATTATAAGAAAACCGAACAATAAGTAAATTGATGTTACAGAAATGAGAGGAAAGTGCTACAGTTCTTTCACATATCATTAGAGCCTGAGCTTTAAAAACACTGAAAGTGCTTTTAAGTGTTTTGTTCTCTTTGATATTTTTTCCTGTAGTATTTCTACAGCTTTCTTGTCGATATTCTTTATCCCATGTATTCACTTTGAACAATACAGCGTAGGCCTGCTAATCCATTACAGAAATTCAGCTGCCTTCTAGACTGAGGAGCCGCCTGAAATGAGGTCATTTTCTGCTCTCTACAGTTTGTTCCCTGCTGGAGGTTATAGAGATCAGTTTCGAACCCTTGTGCAGCTTTACACGAGTAAAGGGCATTTATGCAGTACAATGTTGCTATTTATGCATGCAGATTCTAAAGGGATGTCTTCTGGGCATGATTTGGTCTGATCAAAAATACACATCTGTTCATGATTTCGCACGAGTACATGTTTATTTTAAAAAAAATTCCCCTTTGTCTTTTGCACCTTTTTCAAGGCAGGTGTGTCAGCTAACTGCTCATTTCTCTCAGGGATTTACTGTAGAAGTGTAATTGAAGGACTAAACCTCTGGTTTTTAAATGATCTTAAAAATGTAGGGAGTCAAAATTCAGCCACCACGGTCAGCGTTTTTTTAAGTGCCAGTTGCAGCAGTCAAAAAGGATTCAGTGCTATCCAGATAGTGGCAGGTGCTGAATTTCTGGATAAGGCAATTTTGAGGGACATAGTTTTCAATGTGGGCTATCGTGAAGATGAGTTATTTTCACACAGGTCCCATTTTATGCAATGAGACCTAGTTACTAATAATCAGGGTTAACAGTAAAATAACACATCGTAACGGTAGCCCATATTGAAAACTTCACTCTTTAGTTAGCTGCCTGGATAACTTATTTGGAGAACTTAAGACAACCTTCTGTCTGTACTAAGTTATCTAGATAAAGCTATCTGGATAGAAAACCGAATATTACCACCAGGGGCGTAGCCACGGGTGGGCCTGGGTGGGCCCAGGCCCACCCAGTTTTGGTTCAGGCCCACCCAGCAGTGGAGGCAGCGGAGCGGAGGGAGCAGGCTGAGCTCCGATCCCGCATCTGCCTCCCCAGCCCGCCACTGCCCCGCCCCCTGCCGTACCTTTAAATATTACAGTTTGCTGGAGTCGCGGGCAGCCGGCATTGAAGATATTGGCAGGCTTACGCCGGTTCCAGCAGCGCTTCCCTCTTCCCTCGTTGCAAGTCGGATGATGGCTCCGCCCTCGTAGATACAGGAAATAAGTCAGAAGAGGGCGGAGCCATCATCCGACTTGCAACGAGGGAAGAGGGAAGCGCTGCTGGACATGGTGGAAGAAGGGGAGAGGAGGGTTGCTGGACATAGTGGAAGAAGGGGAGAGGAGGGTTGCTGGATGGAGGGAAGGGGAGAGGAGGGTTGCTAGATATGGTGGAAGAAGGGGAGAGGAGGGCTGCTGGATATGGTGGAAGAAGGGGGGAGGAGGGTTGCTGGATGGAGGGAAGGGGAGAGGAGGGTTGCTGGACATGGTGGAAGAAGGGGAGAGGAGGGCTGCTGGATATGGTGGAAGAAGGGGGGAGGAGGGTTGCTGGATGGAGGGAAGGGGAGAGGAGGGTTGCTGGACATGGTGGAAGAAGGGGAGAGGAGGGCTGCTGGATATGGTGGAAGAAGGGGGGAGGAGGGTTGCTGGATGGAGGGAAGGGGAGAGGAGGGTTGCTGGACATGGTGGAAGAAGGGGAGAGGAGGGTTGCTGGATATGGTGGAAGAAGGGGGGAGGAGGGTTGCTGGATGGAGGGAAGGGGAGAGGAGGGTTGCTGGATATGGTGGAAGAAGGGGAGAGGAGGGTTGCTGCACATGGTGGAAGAAGGGGAGAGGAGGGTTGCTGGATGGAGGGAAGGGGAGATGAGGGTTGCTGGATGGAGGGAAGGGGAGAGGAGGGTTGCTGGACATGGTGGAAGAAGGGGAGAGAAGGGTTGCTGGACATAGTGGAAGAAGGGGAGAGGAGGGTTGCTGGATGGAGGGAAGGGGAGAGGAGGGTTGCTGGACATGGTGGAAGAAGGGGAGAGGAGGGTTGCTGGACATAGTGGAAGAAGGGGAGAGGAGGGTTGCTGGATGGAGGGAAGGGGAGAGGAGGGTTGCTGGACATGGTGGAAGAAGGGGAGAGGAGGGCTGCTGGATATGGTGGAAGAAGGGGGGAGGAGGGTTGCTGGATGGAGGGAAGGGGAGAGGAGGGTTGCTGGACATGGTGGAAGAAGGGGAGAGGAGGGTTGCTGGATGGAGGGAAGGGGAGATGAGGGTTGCTGGATGGAGGGAAGGGGAGAGGAGGGTTGCTAGATATGGTGGAAGAAGGGGAGAGGAGGGTTGCTGGATGGAGGGAAGGGGAGAGGAGGGTTGCTGGACATGGTGGAAGAAGGGGAGAGGAGGGTTGCTGGACATAGTGGAAGAAGGGGAGAGGAGGGTTGCTGGATGGAGGGAAGGGGAGAGGAGGGTTGCTAGATATGGTGGAAGAAGGGGAGAGGAGGGCTGCTGGATATGGTGGAAGAAGGGGGGAGGAGGGTTGCTGGATGGAGGGAAGGGGAGAGGAGGGTTGCTGGACATGGTGGAAGAAGGGGAGAGGAGGGCTGCTGGATATGGTGGAAGAAGGGGGGAGGAGGGTTGCTGGATGGAGGGAAGGGGAGAGGAGGGTTGCTGGACATGGTGGAAGAAGGGGAGAGGAGGGTTGCTGATATGGTGGAAGAAGGGGGGAGGAGGGTTGCTGGATGGAGGGAAGGGGAGAGGAGGGTTGCTAGATATGGTGGAAGAAGGGGAGAGGAGGGTTGCTGGATGGAGGGAAGGGGAGGGGAGGGTTGCTGGACATGGTGGAAGAAGGGGAGAGGAGGGTTGCTGGATATGGTGGAAGAAGGGGAGAGGAGGGTTGCTGGACATGGTGGAAGAAGGGGAGAGGAGGGTTGCTGGATATGGTGGAAGAAGGGGAGAGGAGGGTTGCTGGATATGGTGGAAGAAGGGGGGAGGAGGGTTGCTGGATGGAGGGAAGGGGAGAGGAGGGTTGCTGGATATGGTGGAAGAAGGGGAGAGGAGGGTTGCTGGATGGAGGGAAGGGGAGAGGAGGGTTGCTGGACATGGTGGAAGAAGGGGAGAGGAGGGTTGCTGGATGGAGGGAAGGGGAGAGGAGGGTTGCTGGACATGGTGGAAGAAGGGGAGAGGGCAGGGGAGAGGAGAGTTGCTGGACATGGGTGGATGGAGGGGAGGGGGGAGAGGAGGGTTGCTGGACATGGAGGGGGAGGGAGGTGTGAGGAAGGAGATGAGATAACAGAAAAGGAAGAGAGTAGAAAAACTGCACATGGATGAAGAAAATAGGCAAAAGCTGGATCCACTGGCCAGTCAAGTTTGCAGAGGACCCAGCTTTTACTTACGGATGTAGGACAAGAAATGAAGAAGAAAGGCGGAAAGTAAACAAATAAATGGAAAGGAAGCCCTGGAAACGGAGTAAAGAGGACAGATAGCAGCAGAATCGGATACTGGGCCAGCATGATCAGAAAAACAGTCACCAGACAACAAAGGTAGAAAAAAAATCATTTTATTTTCATTATAGTGTTTGGAATATGTCCACTTTGAGAATCAGGTGCTCAACATTAAAAGTTTATATTTATTTACTTATTTATGGCATTTTATCCCACATTAAACATGAATTAAATTGGAACCTGGGATCATTTAATTTTTTTTCCCTGGAGACAGTAATGCATTGCCCCCCACCCCCAGGCTCTCTCCCCGGCTATAGCCAGCTCTGAAATTTTGAGGGGAGGTGCACAGGTGGATGGGGGGGGGGGGGGGGGGTGCAGAGGTGGACCGGGGAGAGAGCCTATTGTTAAACATTTACCAGCACACCACTGTCTAGTGCCCACCCATCCAACCTGTTGGCCCACCCAAAAATTGACTTCTGGCTACGCCACTGATTACCACTATCTGGATAAGTTCAGAGTCCCCCTAGCTCTGCTCACACACCATCATCACTATTTGCATACTGGATGCAGTCTGTAAGGATAGTCTATAAAAGGCACATACAGAAAGTACCATGAGCTGCCACGGGAGGTCATGGTAGCCATTTGCAAAGGCCTGATGCAAGAGGCAGGAGTTAGGGGGTTTTGCTCCTGCCCCCAACGACCTCCACTGACCACAGGGACATCAGGTAGACCCGGAGGGTCCTTCCTGGACCTTGGGGGCTTGGGGGAGCTCATTACAGGGGAGAGGGGAGGGGCTTTAACCATTGCAAGCTGGGGGAGGGGGAGGAGGGAGGGGGCTCTTTGTGAAGTCAGGAAGGGGATCAAAAATACATGTGAATCCCGGTCGTTATTCAGCTAGAGCTGCATAGCTGTCTTATGAGGGCCCTGGATGAATATTGGCCAGGACCCTCATAGGCTCCAGTGCCCATCCCTATAATATATAGTCCCCAGTATTCAGTGCTAGTGCCCAGACATGGCCCAGCACTGAATATTAGGGGCTAATTTAGCCGGCAATGGTAAGCGTTTAAAAAAACACTGACTGTTGCTGTCTGAATATTGGGAGGTTATATTTTAGGTGCAACCACTTACCCCATCCATAGAACTGGTGTAAATGCTCAATCTACATTGATTAAAACATATGTAAATTAAAGCTTTCTATAATTTAGCCCACCATCAAACTATATGTCATCACATTTAGGTGTCTTGTATAGAATAGTGCATAGCTGAAATACTGGTTTCTACACCCATATCTGCGCACATATGCCTGTATTCTGATGATTTATGCATGTCTTGGAACATAAATGTTGGCACCCTACTTATAAAATTATCCCAACAGTGACTCTGGAAATTCCATTCAGCGGCACTTATCTGGATGGCAGGTGCTGTTGTCTGGCTAAGTGCTTTTGAATATTGACCTGATAAAAGGACTACCTTTAGGAGTTTGGTTCCTTAATTGGGTGCTCTTACATGTGGAACGTCATGGAATATGGTGATTATACATTTAGGTGCTGGCAATTACATATGTAGGTAGCAAGGGCCCTTTTACTTTGGGTATAAGTTCTGGTACTTACATGTAGAAGGTGTTTAGTAATGCCACTCTTTTGGTACATGTGTGTTTTCCTAAAATGCTTTCTCCTACTGAATAATTAGGAAAATACATGTATATCTCGTCTTTTACGAAAGCCCCCAAATTCAGCTAGCCTTTTGTGAAAACAGGCTGGAAATTGTGAACGCCTTGTCTCAGTTGTTCCATTTGTGACCTAAACTCCATGTACAAAATCAGAATTCATGATAGAAAGAATTTCACATGTGCTAGGATGGCGAGATCAGTCAATTCATCTTTGGCAATTATTTACCTAGGGTGTAATTTGCTGACTGCTTGCATTGGTACAAAGTTCACTAGTACTTTTTACCCATGGACTTTGTCCTAATTTTGAAAGTGCAAGTATGCACATATCTTCCATTTGAAAATTATCTCAGGAAAACGAGCCACATAAATCCATACCTACTAAGCTGGGGAGATTCAAAAGTATGCATGAAAGTCTTCACAAGACCCTTTCCAGCCCCACCCCTTCTCATCGTGGTTAAGTAATGTGCATGTTAGTTTATTTCATATAGGGGAATATATTTCTATAAGCCTATTTCTATTGGTAAAATGATATCTTGAGGAAACAGCTTAGAAAATTGCCCTCCTAATTCTTAGGAACACAAAATGAAGCTCTTGAAGATTCAATTAATCTCAGAAAAAAAAATGACTACTAAATTACTTACTACTAGGGATGTGCATTTCTTTGAAACAACATGGGACATGTCTGTTTCTAATCCCCAACAGGGACCCCCCCCCCCTGAAATCTGTTACCAGTGCAATGTCATTACATTTCATATTTTTTCTACTATTGTTCATAACTGTCAGGTATGAGCCAGCTTCAAACCAATGATCCTTAAGTTGGAGAATACCTCTCTTCCAGTACGAGCTATTCTTCCTCTTGAGACTCTGACTGTAGCCATCCCATTCCTAGTTGTTTCTTGTATTTCTGGTAATCTTAGGGGCCCTTTTACTAAGGTGTACAGAAAAGTGGCCTGTGCTGGTGTAGATGTGTGTATTGGAAGCACACAGGTTCATTTTTCAGTGCACCTGCAAAAAAAATACCTTTTTTGGGCTGAAAATGGACATGCAGCAAAATGAAAATTGGCATGCGTCCATTTTGTGCCCGAGACCCTACCGCAGCTCATTGACTTAGTGGTAAGGTCTCATACGTTAACTGGGCAGTAATAATAAGTGCACTGCTAATTACCGCCTAGTTAGCGCCATGCGGCAGAAAATAAAAAATATTTTTGGACAGGCTTATCGAACGCACGTAAAAAGTGGAATTACCATCCAGGGCTCACGATAGCTGGACGGTAGGTCCAAATTGACATGCGTTGGACATGCGTAGGTGCCTATGCCAGCACACAGCAGGCTTGAGTATTATTGCCCCACCTCAGGGGTTGTTCCCTCCTTCTTTAGTCTTATTTTCTTGTCCAGCTGTGCATTTGGTACCTGCTGATACAATGACATTAAAATTTACCTTGAGCTATCCAAGTTCTCATCTTGTTCTGACATTAAAACTTACCTTGAGCAATCATCTTGTTCTTATCTAGTATATAAGTCTTGGAAGTCCCCAGACAGTGATTTTGTGAAAGAATGAACCAGCCAAAGGAAAGGTACCAATAGATTGACTCAGCTGGGCATAATCGAACGGCGCCGGCCATCTATATTATTATTATTATTATTACATTTGTACCTCGCACTTTCCCACATAATACAGGCTCAATGCGGCTTACATAGTAATTTGAAATACAAAGTTAATAGAATTTTAATAAAACAGTAGTAAAACAATGTAAAGTTGGGCTTAGTGTGTATGATAAGTTGAGCTAGATAATATATGACTAGGATAAAAGAGGGTAGGCAGGATAGGATAGTGTAATTTGGGAGAAAGGGTAAGGAGGGATAAAATTAAGGAGAGATGGAAAGAAAAGGATGGGCGGCCATCTATACGGCTGGCGCCGCAAAGAGCGGTCCCAAACCATATTATCAAAAAAGATGGCCTGCCATCTTTCGTTTCGATAATACGGTTGGGGCCGGCCAAATGTCAGAGATGGCTGGGTTTGAGATGGCTAGCATCGGTTTTCGCCGATAATGGAAACCGATGCTGGCCATCTCAAACCCGGCCAAATCCAAGGCATTTGGTCGCGGGAGGGGCCAGCATTTCTAGTGCACTGGTCCCCCTGACATGCCAGGACACCAACCGGGCACCCTAGGGGGCACTGCAGTGGACTTCAAAAATTGCTCCCAGGTGCATACCTCCCTTACCTTGTGTGCTGAGCCCCCCGCCCCAAAACCCACTCCCCACAACTGTACACCACTACCATAGCCCTTAGGTATGAAGGGGGGCACCTAGATGTGGGTACAGTTTTAGAGGGCTCACATTTACCACCACAAGTGTAACAGTTAGGAGGGGATGGGCCTGGGTCCACCTGCCTGAAGTGCAGTGCACCCACTAAAACTGCTCCAGGGACCTGCATACTGCTGTGATGGACCTGAGTATGACATCTGAGGCTGGCACAAAATATTTTTAAAGATGTTTTTGAGGGTGGGAGGGGGTTAGTGACCACTAGGGGAGTAAGGGGAGGTGATCCCTGATTCTCTCTGGTGGTCATCTGGTCAGTTCAGGTACTTTTTTGTGGCTTGGTCGTAAGAAAAACAGGACCAGGTAAAGTCGTCCAAGTGCTCGTCAGGGACGCCCTTTTTTTCCATTATGGGTCGAGGATGCCAATGTGTTAGGCACGCCCAAGTCCCACCTTCACTACACCTCTGACACGCCCCTGTGAACTTTGGTCATCCCCGCGACGGAAAGCAGTTGGGGATGCCGAAAATCGGCTTTCGATTATGCCGATTTGGGCGACCCTATGAGAAGGACGCCCATCTTCCGATTTGTATCAAAAAGATGGGCATCCTTCTCATTTGAAAATGAGCCTGTCAGTATTTCCAGTCCAGGTTACACCTGCCTTTGCTTTAGTGTTTCCTGTTTCCAATACTCCAGCTTCAGATATTCCTGTCTAGGGGCTACAGCTACCTTTTCTTCAGTGCAGTGGGGCTGGGGTTGAAGGAGAATTGTTCCTGCTCCAAAAGCATAGCATTGATATCCCTGGTAAGTGTCAGGAGGGATCAGATGCATCTTCGGTGGGCGGTAGAGGGGGTGATACATTGCCTAATGCTGGTTCCAAGGTGGGGATGGGGGTTGATGGAGATCAGGAATAGGCTAAATGATGTGGATTGTCATCTGGGGTTCAGGTTCTGATCAGTGGAGTTGGGTGATTTGCCACAAGCTGTTTGGTTGTTTGTAGCAGCAGTTGCAGCCACCTCTTAGTTAACTATATTAAACCAACATTTACAAAAACAAAATGAAACAAAAAAGAGACTGTAAATGGCAGAGGAAACTAAACACACTGAACATATTTTGCCTTCACACTCTTATTATGTGCAGGCTTATTACACCTAGATTCAGGACTATAAATAGCAACAGGTAAAAAACAAACAAACAAACATGTTTTTAGAAATGTACTCTATTCTATGTTTAAAATGGTGCAGAAAGAGGGCATATACATGCACCCCTCCTTCCTTTAAAATTGTCTAAAATGCCACCCCCAGAACTGCAACCACATTCCATCCCACCTTCCCCATTAAAAACTGTCAAAAACTATAAATGGCAGCCCCATTCCTTTCCTCTCTCCCCTTAGCTCTACCTGTGAAAAGAAGGCAGCAGTCAAGCAATTTCCTTCCTCTGTAAAAGCAAAGCCATGCTGAGGATTCTCCCATCCAAAAAGGGCCAAGTTGCTTTGGTATCAGGTTGAATGGCATGCGGACAGACCAGTTGTGTCAGAAGAGTTTCATGAAAAGTACATTCTGACAATCACCTCTGGCTGAGAAAAAAAATAATGCATGCTTCCAAATATTGTTGACACCGCCATCTATTTAACAAATGCACATTTTGGAAAGGGGAGTTCTGAACATCCCTTTCCATTTCGGAAAGAAGGAGGAGTTTCTTTGTCGCTGCTCTCTCTTGATAACTATAGATAGATAGGGGAAGAAAATGGGGCTGCCATTGCCCAGGGCCACATTTGAGGTTTTTTTTTAAGGATGGAGGGAGGTAGGGAGGGAATTGTGCTGCCATGCAGGGTATCTTTAGCAATTTTGAAGGGAACAGGGACCGTGGAAATGTTGCCTCGGCTATAGTGGGGGAGAAGGAAGTGAAGGAGTGGGCTATAAAAAAATAATTTTTTTGAAGAGGACTTAGCTGATGAATGGCTGGTTTTAAGTTATCAACTGGCTAAATTTAACTGGGGCACTCAGATGCAGTAAAGGACCTTTTTGCTATATGGCATTAAGAATTTAGAGTCGGTTTTACCCACATGGGGGGAGGGTCAGAGAAGTGGCCAGTGGTGACAGCTAGTGCAAAGAGCAGGACCACATGCTAGATGTTACAACAGAGAGAGTGTGGCTGAACTTAACACCACCTCACTGCCGATTCCTCCTGATCCCCACATTTGATCCCTCACCTCCTGATCCCCACGTCTGATTCTCATACCCCTGATCCGATTCCTTTAATGCCCATATCTGATTCCCCCTAAATCTAGTCAGTCAAAAGAATTAGGCAAATACTCACCTAAAACCTGATTAAGGTCTGATGAATATTCACCTAAAGATAATTGGCTAAGACTAGTTCATTATGTTCCAGCACTGGCAGTTTATTAAGGGGTCCTTTCACTAAGGATTTAGTGCTAGCTAATAATTAGCATGTGCAACATTATAAGAAGCTCATTATATTCCTACTAGTAAAAAAGACCCCTTTCGGTATGAAATGAAACGGGCGCTAGCAAGGTTATCCCTCTCTCCCTCCCTCGTTCTCTCCCTCTGTCCCCTCCAAGTCCTACTGCCCCCTTTCTTCCCTTCTGATTTCCAGGCCCTCTCTCTTTCTCTCTCTCCCTCTCTCTCCTTCTCTCTGACCCTCCCCCGAGTTCCAGTCCCCCCTCCTCTCTGTCTCACAGACACGTCCTTGCAATGCCTCCACCCGCGGCCCTCCCCTCCCCAACACTTGCCCCGCCCATCCCCCTACGTGCACGTCGGCCCCCCTCCAAAATCGCCAAGCCCCCTCTGCTACCCTCCTCATACTAGGGTCCCGGCGGCAGCAGTGAAGAGCCTTCCCTTCTCTTCGCTCTCAGCTCTGACTCTGGTCCCGCCCTCATTTCCTGTTTCCGCAAGGGTGGGACCAGAGTCAGAGCTGAGAGCGAAGAGAAGGGAAGGCAGCAGACTCGCGAGGCTCTTCACTGCTGCCACTGGGACCCCGGTAAGAGGGGGGGAGGGGAGGGTAGCAGAGGGGGGTTGGCGAATTTGGAGGGGGGCCACGTGCATGTAGGGACGTCTTTGCCTGCTCCTGCCGTCCTTCAACGCGCGTCTCTCACTGGGATCATAACCCCCTGCTGACGTCAGGCAAGCAGGGTTCTACTGCTGGCCAATGACGTCAGCAGGTGGTTATGGTCCCAGGTAGATACTTTCGAACATTCACATAGCAAATTATTATATTAGATGGGCATCTTATCATTTAGCACATGCTAATCATTAGCGCACCATAGTAAAAGGATCCCTAAATAATGACTCCTTTTTAAAAACTCTACCACTTAAGAGGATTTCCTTTCATTACTTTTAGTGCAGCTTAGTAAAAGGGCTTCTAAATCAATAAGAACCACCCCTTTTAAAAAAAACCAATGTCAATAAAAGCAAGCAGTTCAATAGCCCCCCACGCAACCCCCAGAAGGGGCAAAACATGGCCGTGTCAAGCTACTCTCTATTATAATTGTTGTGTTGAATAAATGTGCACCTTTCTTTAAATTAGTTATCTTGGGCCCCTTTTACTAAGTGGCGGTAAGCGCAGCAGCCCCGCGGTACTTCCCACCCCTAGCGCGCTGTCATTTCTGGCTCTACAAAAAATGTATTTATTCTTGTAGCGCCGGAGTGTACCCGGCAGTAATCTGGTTACTGCTGGGTTAACACGGGAGCCGTTACCGCCACCTCAGTGGGTGAAAGTAAGGGAAAGTAAGGGAAAGTAAGGTGAAAGGGAAGGGAAAACGTGGGCTGAATGCAAGGGTATTTGTAGTATTTCTTTGAGTAGAAGAATGGTGATAAAAGGGTTTTTAAAAATTTTAAGTATCCATTATTTTATATTTCAAGAATTTAGAGGGAGGGTGGCTGAAGAAATTTAGGCTCGCTATTTCTGTTATCCCCCCCCCCCCCAACCTAATCCTCCCTCTGGGTCCATTTAGAATTTGGCCGGATATATTAATGGGCCCTTTTACTAAGCCGCGTACGTGCCTACGCACACCCATATGTCAATTTGGAATTACCGCCTGGCTACCGCACGGCTCAGGTGGTAATTTCATTTTTTATGTGCATCCACTATGCGTGCTGGAAAATATTTTTATTTTGTGACGTGAGGATGGTAATCGGCATTCGAACGCACATTGACCATTACCACCCGTTAATGCGTGAGACCTTACCGCTAAGTGAATGGGTGGTGGTAAGGTCTCAGACCCTAAATGGCCGTGCATCAATTTTCATGTTGCTGCACGTCCATTTTGGCCCCCAAAAAGGCATTTTTTACAGGTGCGCTGAAAAATGGATCTGCATGCGTCCAAAACATGCGCCTAAACCAGTGCAGGCCACTTTTCAGCACACCTTAGCAAAAGGACACCTGAGTCTTGTAGTGTAAAATTAGGGGAACTACATTTAGCTGGTTAGCCCATCCAATTTTCAAAGGCTTACTTAGCTGGCTAGATCCTTCTGAATACTGACTTGTAAGCGTGTGTGTGGACCTCTAATAAAACTGCCTCTTGGTTCTGTTGAGGAGATTCTGAAAGATTAGGAATGGGAAATTTTAGCTAAATGGTTACTTAGTGGCTTAAAAACTCCATTTTACCTATTTTTCCATCCCTATTTCGGTTTTAGAGCATCTTGTTTCTTATTTTTGCTAAATTGTGATTCATTTCACTTTTGTGAAATAAAGTATACATGTCCATTTCTGAATGTAACTCACATTGAACTACAATGGAAAAAGGTATGAGCTAAATCCAAATCCCTTCCCTTCCTTCCCTATTATAAATAAAGAACTACATTTTTCTCAATCCTGAAGGCCCAGTGTTTGCTTTGTTTGTTCGTTTGGTTGCTTTTGTATGCTGTATTCCCTCTCTTTTGTGACTGAAAAAAGAAATGGCCATGCGGTAAGATTGAACCCATTGAGGTGGCGGTAAGGGCTCTCGCGCTAACCCAGCGGTAAAGGGGCAGCACGTGGTGCTGCTCAATCATCACCTGGTAAACCCCTTGTGGAAATGCCACACGTTGGACCAGCGGTAGTTTTGCATTGTGCACGGTAAGCACGTGTTGGGTTTACTGCTGTTTAGTAAAAGGGCCCTTCAGTGCGCACTGATGATTAGTGTGTGCTAAATGTTAAGAAGCCCATTTTATTCCTATGAGCGTCTTAGCATTTGGTATATGCTGATTGTTAGTGTGCACTAAGTCCTTTAGCACACCTTAGTAAAAGGAGCCCGATGTTTGGCACAGGAGCACCAGAACCCAAATACACCATTTCTAGATTCATAGCCCTAAGGGTGACAAACCCCCTATTTTATAAAATTGGGCACCCAACTTTACAAATAAGGTCAGTTGCATGCACAACTTAATAACTGGCTGTTAATTGGAGTTAACAGTCAATTATTGGTTTTAATCTATATTAATTGGCACTAATATAGTCACTATTCTATAAGCTATGCATGCAAATTCTATTGCATCAACTTCTAGGGGGTGTGGATATGGGGGTCATGGGCAGGTCAGGGGCATGTCTAGGAGTTAGGTGTGCAGGTTATAGAATACTAGGAGTTATGGGCTTAACTATCAATAGGCTTTGAGCTAGTGTAGAGTGGAGGATTAGCCTAGTGGTTAGAGCACCAGGCTTGACATCCAGAGGTGGCCGGTTCAAATCCCACTGCTACTCCTTGTGATCTTGGGTAAGTCACTTGACCCTCCATTGCTTCAGGTATAAACTTAGTGGGCCTTTTTACTAAGGTGTGCTGAAAATAGCTTGCGGTAGGTTTTGGGCACACGCCAATCCATTTTTCAGCGCGCCTGTTAAAAAGGTCTTTTAAAAATTTTTGCCAAAAATGGATGTGCTTCAAAAGCAAAATTGCCATGTGTCCATTTTGGGTCTGCGACCTTACTGCCAGACGACCTTATCGCCAGACATTGACCTAGCGGTACAGTCTCACATGGTAACTGGGCGGTAATGACCTATGCATGGCAAATGCCACTTGGTGTGCATCCGATATGCGCGTCTGAAAACAAAAATTAGTTTTCGGCCACATGTATTGGACATGCGCCAAAAATTAAATTACTTCATGAGCCACACAGTAACTGGGTAGTAGCTCCATTTTGGCGCATGTTGGGTGTGCATAAGTGCTTATACAGCATAGTGAAAGGGTCCCTTAGATTGTGAGCCCTCCAGGAACAGAGAAATACCCAGTATACCTGAATGTGACTCACCTTGAGCTACTACTGAAAAAGGTGTGAACAAAATCCAAATAAACAAATGGTGTAAGTGCTCACACCTAAACTACCATTATAGAATTTGCACTTAATGCATCAACCCATCACCTAAATTTTGGCACTTTTTCTTGAATCTACCTGAAAGGGTCCTAGGATAAGAGCTCAGCAATTCATTTCTTCACAGGAATATAAAAGCATCAGAAAGACATGGTTGATCTTATCTATTTTGTTGATTCTAACTGTCCATAAGCTATTCCAAAAATGTTTTCGGCGTCACTGATACTTTTAATGCACAATTACCGATGTATGGAGAGTGAGGGTAAAAGAAAGAACAGTACAAAATAAAGAAAGAACAAAGCTCTGAACAGTATAAATTAAAGTTATCAGGAAACTGAAAGAAGCCTGAGATCTTTGGAAAAATAATGTATAAAATGTATCAACAAATTTCAGATTTCCCCCTGTGGCTAGGAAGGTGGAGTAGCCTGGGGATTAAAATATTAGTGTGTGGGCTCAGGAGAGGTAACATGAACTCAAGGTTTGCCTCTGCTAATGACTTCTAGTGTAACCGTAGGCAAGTCACTTCATCTCTCTCTACCTCTAGGACTCAGCTAAAAGCAAGGCATTTCAATTAAACTGCCTTTCTCATTCAACTGGTTAAACTATTATTATGTAAATGCATTGCCCATATTCTTGCCATTCAGTCGTACATCCTTAGGACACTCATGCCAAATAAATAACTGTTAGGCAGATATGAGTGTAGCCCCCACTGTTTTATAGAAATGGTTTTAGACATGATGTGGAGGTCTAATTTTCCTCCTGACTCAGCTGCCATGCCACCACTGCTTCCAGCCAAACTGCTCATTAGAGTCCTTAGCAGTCTTCACTCTAGTAAATAAACTAATGGGTTCTACCAGCAGTTAATAATTAGTCTTAAAGAGTTTCCTTTCATGGCCATAATTTTTCTCTTGATAGGAGCCAATGTGTGGAAAAAAAATGTAAAACCTTTTATCCTTCTAAATCCTTTGCTTCATGGGAAGAATGTGTTTGTTGGTCTTCATTGATCCTGAAATGAGCTTTCTCTGAAGCATGCTTCATCCTGCAAAAAAACCTTCTGGCCCAGGGTTTATTTAGGAATAATATCTACCTCTGGTTTATTCGTGCTGGAATGGAGGTATCCAATGATAAAAGTCTAAGAGCTACAAAGAGGGCACTTGAAGTTATTGGTGCAGACGTTTGTTAAGTGTGGTACAACTCCTTACTATCAATATTCATAGAAACCTTTCTATACACCACTACAATATAAACCCCCTTCACTCTTTATTGAAATGATGAACTATCTGTATACCAATAGAAATATACAATAAGTTTGAGTATTAAAAAGTTAAAATGCTTGACATATAATGTAGGCTCTCTTTTGATCTGCTCACTCATGCCAGAAAATCCAAAATGGTGTCAGAAAGGGATAGTTAATGGCAACAGTAAGAAATATTATAAAGCATATGGCTGTATTAGCTTAAATTAACCAAACCATAATTGGAAATCTACTGAGCATGATTTCATTTTGTTCTTAATACATACATAAGTCACATTTTGAGAATTTACTTAGCACTGCTCAGCCTTAGCATTTTTATCCTACTTTTTAAGGATGATCAGTGTGTGTGCGTGTTTGTGTTTCTGTGTCTTGGTGCCCTATTCCCACAAAAAATGGACAAGAAGAGTGAAATGAAATCAACCCCCTGCTGTTCAATACTGAGGCCAATGTCACATAGATGATCTTGCATAAAAATTCTGCAAATTTCTAGTGGGACATAATGAATAGATCGGGAAGACAGACTGGCCACAGCTCAGAATAGTTGCTGAGTATAACTGGCATTGAAATGAACTAATTTCATTATCTAAAATGTCTCTGCTCACTTACCCTGGCTTAAAATCTGGACTGAAAACATACACGTGGTAAGTGATTGTGAATCTCTGTGCTTCTGCCAATATGTCTGGTTTGCCTTAGTCTTCTTTTAAGTTTCATGAATATTACTAGAATACCAGTGATGTCAAGGGATGTTTCTTAATAGAACATTTGATTACTGGAGCTATTCACAGCAGTTCCTCAGCACCTGATAGCTCACTTCTGTCCAATCTTACCTTAATCATCTGGGGTAGATTTGAGACTAGTTCCCTCCAATAATCCTGGCACTTTCTCATCTATTGAAAACTAGTCCCAGTTTTATTATGCATGTTTTTATTGTACTCTGCTTAGATGTAAGCGGATTACAAATTTTTAAATAAATAAATTAGTTAAGTTCTTCAACTTGCTAAATTATAGGTAATTAGAAGGCATTATGTCCTCATGTTGGAAAGAGGCCACAGGGGGGGGGAAGGAGTAGAGTGTGTGTGTGTGTGGGGTGGGGTTAGGGGTTGGGGGAAGAGTGAGAGGAGGGTGGAGGAAGTGAAAATTTGTGCCCGCCCACTTTGGACTCAGACCCACCCCAAACTGGTGGTCTGGTTACGCTATGGTTCAGACTAGAGGTCACTTGGTCAGTTGCTTCCAGCTTTCTAGCACCTTATGTGTGGTACTCCACTCTTCTGACATAGGTCTAGAGAGCTTGATTCAGAATTTGAAAAAAGGTGTAAAAGAATGATTACAGTGTAATGCCTTCCCCACCATCTAGAGTAAATGCCTCTTGTTGACAGCCAGACATCTGGGAATCCTCTGTCTTTCTCCTACTGGAATTCTGCTAAATATATATTGCTCTGGCTGTAATTGCTGTTCTTTTCATCCCCCCCCCCCCTTTCCGTTTGTGTCATGTCCTGTCTCTCTGACAGTAACCTCTAGCTGATGTTAACTAATATGGTTGACTCAAGTGAAAAAAAAATAATATATACCTCCAAGTATTGTTGACACAGGCTGTCTATTCACACATGCACTTTTTGAAAGGGGGAATTCCCAAGCTCACTTTCCTTTTTGGAAGACAGGGAGGAGTTCCCTAGCCATTTCTCTCTTTTGATAGTTATAGCTGGATGGAGGGAGGGAGGAAATGGAGTCGCTGTGTGCACAATGCTATATTTGATCTTTTTAAAGGATGGATTTTCCTGACATCTGTAAATCACTATGTTGACACTTTTTTATAACAAATCTCAAATACATTAACTCCCCTGTTTACTAAGCTGGCGCAGGCAATGCCAACATAACCCATTCAAAGTGAATGGGCTTTGTGGCATTAGCGCACAGCAGCCACTAGCGTGGCTTAGTAAACGGGGGGGGGGGGGGGTTAATAAATTAAAAGATATATATGATGTGCCACATAGTATGCATGTGGGAGAAGGTTTTGTGATCTATTGAGACAAAGTGAAACTTTTTGGTCTCGATGCTAAGTAGGCTTGCTTTCCTGAAGTAGGCCATGAAAACTGTAAGGCTGTTTAGAGCTATTCTGCATGCTGTCTTAGATTCTTTAATTTGTAATTTTTTTCAGTTTGTATTTTGTAACTCTTATCTTTTCATTGGTTTTTTATTTTTTAAGTTTTTTAGGGTTGCATTTGATTAAAAATTTGTAATCATGATCAATTGTGCAATTAGTTGCATGATTAAGGTATGTTATTTATTTATATTTCCCACTGCAGCTCCTTGTGACTCTGGGCAAGGAAGGGTTTAAAAAAAAACCTAATAATATACCTTTAATCACATGATTAATTGTGATTAAACTTTTATCGAAATGCAGCCCTAGTGCTAAGCAATATGTATGCATAAAACAAACACCACCCTGCTAATGCCATTCCTACAGTAAAGCATGAGGGCAGCAGCATTTTCTTATAGGGATATGTTACAGTGCAAGGAAAGGAAGGCTTGTGAGGATTAAGTGAAATATGGATCATACAGACTGATCCTGGACACAAAATTATTGCACTTTGTCATAGTCCTGGGTCTAGGGAGAAGATTCAGTTATCAGCAAGACAATGATCTTAAGCACAAAGCAAAGCAACAATTGATTTCTAGTCTACTTGAAAGAGCTAGGGGCTATTGTATAGCAGGAAGGAGAAATATGACACAGTGGCGTAGCAAGGGCGGGGCGGTGGGGGCGTCCGCCCGGGTGTCATCGGGTGGGGGGGGGGTTGCTCCACTCTCGCTGCTCCGCCTTTAACATTTTTTTTTCGAAGCGCCGGAGAGTGGCAGGCAGCGCGCCTCGCGTCTGCCCTGCTAGTAAAGAAGATCTCGCTGACGTCGTCGTCCTTCCCTGAGGTCCGCCCGCCCTCGCGATAATAGGAAGTTGCCTCAGAGGGGGCGGGACTCAATGTGGGAAGGGCGACGACGTCAGCGAGATCTTCTTTACTAGCACTGCCACTCTCCAGTGCTTCGAAAAAAAAAAATGTTAAAGACAGGACAGGGTAGGAGCAGCAGGAGAACGGATCTCGGGGGGGGGGGGACTCAGAGGGGAGAAGGGATTGGGGAGGGGTGGGGGGCGCTCAGATGGGTGCTTAAAGGGGATTAGGGAGGGTGGGAGAGCATCAAGGAGGGGAGAAGGGGATAGGGGAGGGGTGGGGGCGCTCAGAGGGGTGCTTAAAGGGGGTTAGGGAGGGGGGGAGCTCAGAGAGGGGAGAAGGTGAATTGGGGAAGGGTGGAGGAGCTCAGAGGGGTGCTTAAAGGGGATTAGGGAGGGTGGAGAGCTCAGAGAGGGGAGAAGAGGATTGGGGAAGGGTGGGGGAGCTCAGAGGGGTGCTTAAAGGGGATTAGGGAGGGTGGGGGAGCTCAGAGAGGGGAGAAGGGGATTGGGGAAGGGTGGGGGAGCTCAGAGGGGTGCTTAAAGGGGATTAGGGAGGGTGGGGAGCTCAGAGAGGGGAGAAGGGGGTTGGGGAGGGGAGGGGTGGGGGAGCTCAGAGGGGTGTTTAAAGGAATTTGGGAGGGTGGGGGAGCTCTAAGATGGGTGCTCAGAGAGGGAGAAGGGGATTGGGGAGGGTGGGGGGGTGCTCAGAGGGGGGAGGGGAGTGCTCAGATGGGAGAAGGCGTCTGAAGCTGGAACTGGGGTCTGACATGGGGGCAGGAGGGGAAAATGGGTCCATGCCTGGGGCAGGTGGGAGAATGAATGGCAGAGAGAGAGCAAAGACAGATGCTGGATAGAAGGAAGACAGTGAAAAGATGAGGAAAGCAGAAACCAGAGACAACAAACTGTAAATATATATTTTTATTTTTTTGCTTTAGGATAAAGTAGTATTGTAGCTGTGTTATAAATGTTTATAATAGAACATGTAAATAAGGTAATCTTTTTATTGGACTAATTTTAATACATTTTACTTTTGGAGAACAAAAACCCCCTTCCTCAGGTCAGGATAGGACCTGTAACAGTACTATACTGAATTGACCTGAGGAAGGAGGTTTGACCTCTGAAAGCTAAATGTATTAGTCCAATAAAATTATATTATTTGTTTTATTTCTATTTGTTAATTTGTAAAGTGGTGATTGGTATTTGTTAGTTTTTTCAAATTTACATCTGCTGTCTTTATATTTTGCACAGTACTAGAGGACATTTTCTGTTTCTGTGGTGTTGCATTGTATGCAGAGTCTGGCATCTTGGGGGGTTCAGTTTAATTTTTGTCTAAATAGAAAGTTTATGATTACTTATTCTATAGTGGATTAGGCTGTATCTATTTGTGAAAAAGACATGGCTTTCGGTTGGCATTGACTGTGCAGGATCGACGATCTGTACTAATCTGTCTTTTTCATTTTACAATAGGTGAATTGATGTTCTAGTGCTTCACTGTAGTGTTTAAGGATGCTTTCCTTTTCCTTGTGTGACTCGTACAAATTACTGCTTATGGTATGGTAGAATTACTCTATAGGTCCTGAGTGTTTTGTATTCTCGGTATGCCTAGTACTGGATTTCAGGGGGGGGGGGGGTTAAAAAATGACCGGCCCCGGGTGTCAACTACCCTAGCTACGCCACTGATATGACAGATGTGTGTTTGCTCCAAGAACTTGACACATTATCCAGAAGATCAAGCAGCATCTTGAGCTTGAGGAAAATGTTATGCTAAAGAAAATCTAACTCACCTGGAATGTAGAGTGAGAAGCCATCCAGCCCAATAGGACTGATATTTTATGTGGGAAGCAATGCTTGGTCCAGCAATGAAGCAGCTGTGATGAGCTAGGGGGACCAGTGTTGTCCCTCCTTGAAGTCTCAATGAACTCTTCCCCAAACCCATTGCCATTGTATTCTCGTGGCTTGATTGTGCCAACAAATGATACACCAGGATAGACATCAGATGCCAAATTTGGACTCAGGCCCACCCACAATTTTGGCACTCTTGCTGTGGCTGACAGGGATCCCTAAACCCCTGCCAGCTGAAGATTCCTCTTCCTCAGGCAACCAGCGCACTTCCAAACAGCAGCCAGATGCACTTGCACATGTGCAAGCACCAGGCATTGTGCGGCCGGGCCGGTCAGCTTGAGGCAAGTGCTGCTGGCTGATGTTTGGAAAGTGCGCCGGCAGCCTGAGGAAGAGCAAATCTTAGTTGATTGGGGTTTAGGGATCCCTGCCAGTTCATGTATTGATATTCTGGGTTTGAGGATTGGCGGGTGGGCGGGATGGAACAGGCAGAGAGCGGAGCCAGGGGTGGTGGAGGGGGAAACAAATTCCGTGTCCACCTACCTTGGACTCAGGCCCACCTAGAATCATTCAATCTGGCTTTGCCCTTCTGGTCTAAGTGTAATTACTAGGCAAATTATTTGAAAATTTGATAAGACAAAAGAAGGATCTTGAGTTTTTCAGCCATTAGAAGAATGGGTAGAACACTGTCCTATTCAGCTGTGCAAAGTTGGTAGACACTTGGCCTAAATGACTTAAGGCTATATTTGCTGCCAGAAAGAACTTCCACCAAATACTGAGTGAAAGTTGTGAATTTTTTATGCAATCAAGACATTTTGGATAATTTTGGTTTTTGGCTTAATCAGAGGGATATTAAAATTCAATGAAATGTCATTCTTTATAATTGGATATGTAGGATTTATAAGGATCCGGTGTCTTGCGGCTACAGTGAGAGGAAGAAAGTGAGAGAAATTTTTTTTTTTTTTTTTTTTTTTTCCATTTTGAGCGTTACCATCCATTCAATTTGTAGAAAACTTAACAATCAATTTTTGTGGTTGAAATGGATATGTTCTTCGCTTCAAGATTTTAAAGTGAAGCAAGTCTATACAATATTGAGTGGAGTGGAAATGGTAGACGTTAATCACTTGTTTCCTCTTTCCAAAATACAAGGACTAGGGGAGCATGCAATGAAGCTACTGTGTAGTGAATTTAAAACAAACCAGAGAAATATTTCTTCACTCTTCGTGTAGTTAAGCTCTGAAATTGATTGTCAGATAATGTGATAACAGCAGTTAGCAAGGTTTAAAGAAGGTTTGGATACTTTCCTATAAGAAAAGTCCATAAGATGGACTTGGGAAAATCTACTAGGATAAGCAGCCTAAAATCTGTATTTATTCTTTTGGGATCTTGCTAGGTACTTGTGACCTGGATTGGCCACTGTTATAAACAAGATACTGAACTTGATGGACCTTTGGTCTGACCTGTTTGGCTCATGGACACCTTGTACATTTTATACACAGTGCCTATTAGAGAGCAAGATATGCCAAAAGGGATTTACTTTTGCTTTATAGAGAAAAGGGTTCTCTTAGTAAACGTACATGTGTTTTACATTTCTCTGTGGGAATATCTCAATTGGTGAGGCTTAATTACCATTTTTGGTATAATTTGGAGGTGTATACAAAAAAGCACCAAGGGCATTTCAAGGATAGGATAGTCATGGAAGAAATACAGAAAAACTGATTTTATATATAAAAGTTCAAACTGAGGAGACTTATGCTCATATTGCTTATACTCAATGTTCTTGGAGTTCCTTGACCCTTGAGGGCCTGAGTTGGGCTTATTTCAAAGATGGAAGAATTTTTAAAGCTTGTGATGTGACTTGTGATTCAGTCTTTCTTAGTTATTTGATTGTGTTCCCTTGCCAGTTAGCCTATGTGGGCCAGACTATCTGTCTGATTCAAATTTGCTTGAATAAACATTTCAGCAAACTGCATACCAGAACATTGTCTGCTCCATTTGTCAATCACTTTCTTGAACATACATCATGATTTATTTCTCTGATTGCCATTGGAGAGTCATTGACCATGTGGAGGAATCCCACTACTGAGATCATGACTTTTAGTTTTAGATATTAACTTTGGGCTTTGTACAACAGAGGGGCTCAGTCTGGAAATTGAATAGTTGTCTTTAATTTGACTATTACATAGGATACTGTGAATTGATTGGTTGATTTGAATGCCGATATTTGATTGGAAGAAAGTTTTGCAATCTGTTTTTTGCATCTGTGTTTTGCAGATATCAGTGATAAAGCAGTGGTCATGAGCCGTAGATGGCACTCAGAACTAAGGGCGCACATCACAAAAGTCAGAACTGTTCTATGTTTAGTCACGAGGAACTGGGTTCGATTCCCACTGCAGATCTTGTGACCCTGGGCAAGTTACTTAACCCTCCATTGCCCCAGGTAGAAACTTATTCCCCCCCCTTTTACAAAGCCACATGGTAATACAGACCCAGTCCATTCACTTTGAATGGGCTGTGTCAGCATTGCTGCACCAGCAGCTGCTAATGTGGCTTTGTAAAAAAAAAAAAAAGGGGGGGGGGGAGAGACAGAAAAAATAAACTGCTTTGGTTGTACCCACAGAATGGTGGTATATCAAATACATAACCCCCCTCTTCCACCTCCCTCCCCAGTTGCCAGATGTGGATGGAAGATGAATTTGCCCGAAAGTAGAGTGTGAATGGCTTAAAACCCTCCAACCCCTTCCTCTTTTTCCTTTTCTGAAATCACTGAAGATGAAACTACACATCTTCTTTCCTCCTCAAAACTAACTACCTGTTCCTCTGATCCTATTCCCACCTATCTACTTAACACTATCTCTCCTACTGTCATCCCTTTTATCTGTCATATCCTCAATCTTTCAGTTTCCACTGCGACTGTTCTTGATGCCTTCAAACATGCCGTAGTCACACTACTCCTTAAAAAACCTTCATTGGCCCTACCTGTCCTTCCAACTATCACCCCATCTCCCTCCTCCCTTTCCTATCCAAGATACTTGAACGTGCTGTTCACCGTCATTGCCTTGACTTTCTTTCATCACAAGCTATTCTTGATCCACTTCAATCTGGAGACTAGGCAGAACAGGACTGGAACCCCGGACTGGAGTTGCAGCAGAGGCAAACAGGCAAGAATAAGCAGAGCAGGCACACTTAAACTTCACCTGAACTTGGCCGCTTTTCACCAGGAGTTGAGCCCCTGGTGCAGGTGGCCGGCAAGACTAACTGGGCAAGGCAGGACTGAATACCCACTAGGCTGAACCAGGACTGAGGGTCAGAGGGGAAAGGAACATATAGGGACAGCAGGGCAAGGAAGGGAAAGCTAAAGGGCAGGACTGAAAGCTGCAAACAGCCACTAAAACAGGGAACAAAACACTGATAACAAGACACAGAACTGAAAGCTGCAGCGCAGCCACAAAGACACAAACAAAGACTAAACACAAAACTATAACCCAGAGGCAGGACTAGCAAACAAACAACAACCTAATCTAACTACCCACTGACTAACTAAAACAGACCAGAAGCAAGGCAAGGAACTAGACTGAGCAAAAGTGCAAACAGCACCCCAACAAACCTCAGGACCTTAGACGATGCAAAGGCAAAGGCAGAGAGTTTCCAAATGGCTAATAAGCCCAGCAACAATTGAGGCTCAGCTGCAGCAATCACCAGGCAACTACGGGAGCCGTGCAGGCTCAAACAAAAGGAGCAAGTCTGGCAGTCTGGAAGATCCAGATCGGACTGCGCTGAAATCTGGAATGGGTGATAGTCCATAGCAGCCACCGGTTCTGGCCACCAGAGGGCGAGGTGAGTACAGACGTAACACTCCTAACCCTTATTCACTTGCTCAGAACCCTTATTTTATCATCCTCATTTTAATATTCCCTTATCTCTTATTTGTCCTGTTTGTCTGTACTAATTAGATTGTAAGCTCTGTCGACCAGGGACTGTCTCTTCATGTTCAAGTGTACAGCGCTGCGTATGTCTAGTAGCGCTATAGAAATGATAAGTAGTAGTAAAAGACAATGTCACGCCATCATTTTGAGATAAATACTAATAGTTTTTACTATGGTCATCACTTTGGAACATGCACTGTTTGTGGTTCATGGATTGTGATTTTAGAAAGAAGCTTTTGAACAAATGAGTTTTGGACAGTTGATTATACCGCCTCATCAAGAAAACATATTTTGAATGAACATGACTGCTATTTAAGCAATTTTTGAAGAGCTTTTCTTTGCAGCATTGCTATTTACACTTGGACATGCTTCTAAATTGACCTCCATAGTTTTTGTTCTGTTTTTTCCTTCTACATCATTATCTTTATATACACATAGATTTGGCACTCAGAAGTAAGGGCTAATGTCACAAAAGTCAGAACTATTCTATTTTTAGTTATGCAGCTCCCAATTTTCAATCTGCACAACCCAGAACAACAAAGAAAAGGTTTAACATTTAGCAAATAATGAGTAGCAGGAAATATGATAAAAGATGAAACAACTCATGGAAAAATATTGCAAAAGAGAAGTGCTGGCAGAAGTTGTTGGGTCCCTGAAGAGAGAGTGGAGGCTAGAAGTCTCTTGGGCTTTAGCCAGGTTTAGTTTAGGGTAGGGCAGGCAGGGCCCTCTCTTGAAAAGTCCAAAAGACGGCGGGTAAGCTACTTGGAACAAAGATCCTGGACACAGAGAGGGGCATAATCGAACGGGACGTCCAAGTTTTCCTGAGGACGTCCTTGCAGGACGTCCCGGCGAAGGGGTGGGGAAACCCGTATTATCGAAACAAGATGGGCGTCCATCTTTCGTTTTGATAATACGGTCGGGGACGCCCAAATTGTGAAATTTAGGTCAACCTTAGAGATGGTCGTCCTTAGAGATGGTCGTCCCCGGTTTTGGGGGATAATGGAAACTGAGAACGCCCATCTCAGAAACGACCAAATCCAAGCCCTTTCGTCGTGGGAGGAGCCAGCATTTGTAGTGCACTGGTCCCCCTCACATGCCAGGACACTAACCGGGCACCCTTGGGGGCACTGCAGTGGAATTCAGAAATTGCTGCCAGGTGCATAGCTCCATTACCGTTGTGTGCTGAGCCCCCCCAAACCCCCTGAAAACCCACTACCCACAACTATACAATACTACCATAGCCCTAAGGGGTGAAGGGGGGCACCTAGATGTGGGTACAGTGGGTTTCTGGTGGGTTTTGAAGGGCTCACATTTACCACCACAAGTGTAACAGGTAGGGGGTGGGATGGGCTTGGGTCCGCCTGCCTGAAGTGCACTGCACCCAATAAAACTACTCCAGGGATCTGCATACTGCTGTCAGGGAAATGGGTATGACATTTGAGGCTGGCAAAAATATTTTTAAAGTTTTTTTTAGGGTGGGAAGGGGTTAGTGACCACTGGGGGAGTAAGGGGAGGTCATCCCCGATTCCCTCCAGTGGTCATCTGGTCAGTTCGGGCACCTTTTTGAGGTTTGGTCGCAAGAAAAAATGGACCAAGTAAAGTTGGCCAAGTGCTCATCAGGGACGCCCTTCTTTTTTCCATTATTGGCCGAGGACGCCCATGTGTTAAGCACACACCAGTCCTGCCTTTGCTATGCTTTCTACACGACCCCGGGAACTTTGGTCATCCCCGCGATGGAAAGCAGTTTAGAGCGCACAAAATCGGCTTTCTATTATGCCGATTTGGGCGACTCTGGGAGAAGGACGCCCATCTCCTGATTTGTATCGTAGATGGGCGCCCTTCTCTTTCGAAAATGAGCCCAAGAGCTACCTACATTTGCAGCAAGAAAGAAAGTTGAAATATGAACCCAAGCAAATTGAGGACTGGCAGCAAGTGATCTCTGGTAGCTTTTTTTCAGATGTTTAGCAGAAATTAACTAATTTACAGTATGTGCAAAGACTGGGCTTGGAGTGAGCTTTCAAGGTACAAAGGAAACCAGGAGCAGGAACTGTTTGCAAGTTGCACCTGACAGAAAGGCAGCAGACTCTAGTCATGGGAGAAAGGAGTCTAGTTTCTGTGAACTTTCATCTAAATGAACATGATCCAGCAGATAAGAATATAAGTGTTGCTATACTGGGACAGACTGAAGATCCATCAAGCCCAGGATCCTTGTTTCCAACAGTGACCAATTCAGGTTACAAGTACCTGGCAAGATCCGAAAACAGTACAATACATTTTATGCTGCTTATTCTAGAAATAAGCAGTGGGATTTCCCCAAGTCCATTTTAATAATGGCTTATGGACTTCTAGAAAGTTGTCCAAACCTGTTTTTATACTCCGCTAAGCTAACTGCTTTTACTACATTCTCTGAAACACATTCCAGAGTTTAATAACAAGTTGACTGAAGAAATATTTTCTCTGATTTGTTGTAAATTTACTACTTTGTAGCTTCATTGTATGCCCCCTAGTTCTAGTATTATTGGAAAGAGTAACAATAACATGATATCAGTACTTAAGACTTGACACGGCACCGTGTTTTGGCATAAAAAGTGCCTGCTTCAGGAGTCTGACAATAGTTGGATGAAGATAGGACTGTACTGCTAGGTGAAAATAGCGAAGAGGTCTTTAAATTACCGTGCATGCATGAACCAATGCACTATGTGAAGACAATGGTATCAAAAATCAAAACCAGATAGTCCGAAAGAGTAAGGTATAGCATCAGTGCTAATGTCCTTCGCTCCCAGTGCTGTGCCATGTCGAGTCTTGAGTACTGATATCATGTTATTGTGTACTGTTTTATACATATTGAATCAGGAGTATTGATTTTATGTTACTTTGCAGTGTTTTATAATATACTAGTAAAAAGGCCCGTTTCTCACACAAATGAAACGGGCGTTAGCAAGGTTATCATGTAATGGCGATTATGTTTTTAAGGGAACTGTTAGGAGAAATATTCTGTCATGATAAGTAATAATTGGGAAGGGTGTATAATGAGTAATATGCTCCAGGGGTATGAGATACGGATTGTTTTATCTATGTTTTTTTTGTTTTAATCTTTCTTTTTTGTGATATTTATTTATAGTATTTTTTAAAAGATAAAGAGTACGCAGACTCCATCCATGTCCAGCATTTCTCCTCTCTTCCCTCCCCTCAATCCATGTCCAGCATTTCTCCTCTCTTCCCTCCCCTCAATCCATGTCCAGCATTTCTCTCTCTCCTCCCCTCCATCCATGTGCATCTCCTTCCTGACTTCTCTCCCCTCCATCATCCATGTCCAGGAACTCTCCATTCTCCCCTGCTCTCCATCCACCCATATCCAGCAAATTTCCTCTGCCCCCATTCATCCATTCATGTCCAGCAATTCTCCTCTCTCCCCTGCCCTCCCCTCCATCCATCCATGTCCAGCAACTCTCCATTCTCCCTGCCCTCTCCTCCATCCATGTCAGCAATTCTTCTTTCTCCCCTGCCCTCCCCTCCATCCACCTATATCCAGAAAATTTCCTCCCTCCCTGCCCCCATTATCATCCATGTCCAGCAATTTCTCTCTCCCCTGCCCACCCCTCCATCCATCCATGTCCAGCAACTCTCCATTCTCCCCTGCCATCTCTCTATCCATTCATGTCCAGCAACTCTCCATTCTCCCCTGCCCTCCCCTCCTCTCCTGTCCAATGATCTCTTCTCCCCTGCCCTCCTCTCCAATTCCAGCCATCTCTTCTCTCCCCCTGCCCTCACATCCATGTCCAGCAATTCTCACTGCCCTCCCTCAGCTCCCTGACAGCCCTCCTCTCCGTTCCTTCCCCCCCCAATGCGTTTAACCCTTTTACTTTCAGGCGCAGGGACGGCAGTGAAGAGGACAACACAGTTTCTCCCTTCCCCACACAGTGTCCCACCCTCGCGGAAACAGGAAATGCATCATCGCAGAAGGCGGGACACTGTGTGAGGCAAGGGAGAAGCTGGAGGCGAGCCCACTGTGTTGTCCTCTTACTGCCATCGCTGCGCCTGAAAGTAAAAGGGTTAAACATGCTCAAGGGGGGGAGGAACGGAGAGGAGGGCTGTCGATTGGGGAGCTGAGGGTGGGAAGGAGCGGAGGGACTATCCGAGAGCTGCCTGGCTGCAGCGCCAGATAGCTCTGTGTTTGGGGGGCAGCAGCCAAGGGAAGGTCACGGTTGGGCTGGGGAGGCTTAGCCTCCCCACGCCTCTATATGGGGCACCTATGACTGTCCTCCCATCCCATCCATGTCCATCAATTCTCCTCTGCCCTGCCCTCCCCTTGATGTCCCGTGATTCTCTCCTCCTGACATCATCTTGCCTCCAGCGTTCCCTTCCCCCTCATTGTTCCGCCCTCTGACGTCATTATGTTTTGACACGAGGGCAGGGCAATGAGTGCAAATGGATGTTACGAACCCAGGCATCCAGATGTAGAATATTAGAGGTGCAAATTATTGTATAGGATATTATAGCAATACATTTTTAACCTCATGGATCCTGAGGATTGTCTAGCTTCCCTCCATTTCCTACTTCTTTATGCACTAACACTGACTCACACCAGGGGTCCTGGGGGCAGCATCGATCCCCACTTACTCCTGCACTGGCTGCCTTCTTCAAAATGACATTGTTAGAGGGTTCAAGCTGCCATTTAAAAGAAAGCCCTTGTATGGCAGCTTGATCCTCCCTGATCCCTAGCTGCAGTACTGTGAGACTGTAGCTAAGGATCAGCAGCAATGTGTCAAAGAAGGCCCTAGTCAAACAACTAGTGGGAACGGGATCAGGCTCTTCAAAACAGACTGAGGACTCTTGATGTGTGGTTAAGAACTTGATTTGATAGTGACTTGGACATGGTACCATGTTTTGGCACATGCATGCCTGCTTCAGAAGTCTTGATAAAAGTATCACAAATATATTCAGCAATGTGTCTTTAAAATATGATCTAGAACATCAATACACCTACTGGGAAAGCTTAACAAGTCAGATTATTATCCCTACATAGAATCTCACAACATAATACCTGCTCTTGGTCACAACTTAAAACTTAGATTGACCTTCAGAGAATACAGAATAAGTGACCTGAAATTAAAAATAGAGATATATGCACAAAACTTAAACTGAACTTCCAAAAAGCTACTCTCTGCATGCAATGCAATACAATACCAGAGAAACAGGAGAGGCAACTCCCCTGTACTCTGCAAAACATAAAGTTAGCCGATGTAAATACCAAAAATCAACATATAATTGAAATCACTAAATTGAAAATAATGTTTTTCCACCTTTGTGGTCTGGCCATTTTATTTTTATAATCATGTTTATCTAAATCTCTGGTATCTACTTTTCTCTGTCTTCTCTTACCTCTCTTTCCAGAGTCTTCAGTTCATCTGATACTTCTCTCCCCTTGCGTCTTCCTCTCTCCTTGCGTCTTCCTCACTTTCCTACATCCATCTCGGACATTGATCTTTACCTCACAGCTTGCTTCCATTTAATTTTTTTCTCTTATCCACTAAAATTTCACTCTTCCTCCTTATCATCCACCCCTCAATCCACTCCTTTTTACTGCATCTACCTAGAGCTTTTCATTTCTTTTCCTCATCCTGGCCACCATTACCCATCTTCTCCTTTTAGTAACTTCTCTCTTTCATGTCCAGGGCAGGCAGCATCCTGTGAATCACTACCATTGCTGCTGCCTCTAGAGGGGAGAAAGATGTATTCAAAGGTAGAAAGTGGGTGGGGTGAGTTTTGAGAGGAGGAACTGCTGAATCCTGGCCAAGGAGATAAGAGAGAGTATGAGGTAAATGAGTGCAACATACAAGCATAAAATAAAAATGTCCATATTAACTAAGCGCATTAGATAAACAAGAAGTAATATATAAACATGCAGAGGATATACCAAGCATGATTAGAAGCCAAACATCAGTGAAGCAGTTCAGCTCATTAAGTCACTGAATATTCAACAACAGGATTGTCATGAGGTGAGGAAAGAGAGAAGCTGAGAATAGTGTCATAAAGCAATGATATGGCAGGCAAACAACTGGCACATCACATAATCAAGCATTTCTGGCACTAGATGAAAATCTGCTTTTGACACAACAGGAGCGATGCTAAACCATTACCAAAGGCTTTAAAGAACTGAATAAAACTTTTGGGCCTCATTCAAAACTCAGACTGTGAGGCCCATTCCCTGCAAAGAAAAGCTTTGCATGCCAGGAAAGACTGAATCATCCCAGTGTGAATGATTAAATGTACACCCCCTCCCTTGCACCCCCACATCGTTTACTAAGGCAATGTCAAAGAGAAGAGTGTTGAATGAAGTTAAAAAACAAAACAAAACCCTAAAATCATTTATTGGTCTTTGAGACTCAGTGGTAAGAAATATACTTTGAAGATAGGTGGACACAGTTCTTTCAGACTACTCATTTTGGACCACAAAGTTAAAACTAGTATTTATTTATTTGGATTTTTTTTAACCACCTTTATTAAGAGATTCACCTGAGTGCTCCTTGTGAGAATGTAGCCCTAAATTATGGTGCAAGATTTCTTTCAGAAAAGAAAAGGCATTTTTATTATACTTAGAAACATAGAAAGGTGACAGCAGATAAGGGCCAAGTGGCCCATCCAATCTGCCCACTAACTCTTCCTTTTCTAAGGGATCCCACATGCCTGTCTCACGCTTTCTTAAATTCTGACACAGTCCTCGTCTCCATGACCTCCACCGGGAGGCCATTCCATGCATCCACCACCCTTTCCATGAAAGAGTATTTTCTTAGATTCCTGCTAAACCTATTTCCTCTTAACTTCATCGTATGCCCCCTCATTCCAGAATTTTCCTTCATCTGAAAAAGACTCACCTCCTGTACTTTAATGCCACTGAGGTATTTAAATGTCTCTATCATATCCCCTCTTCCCACCTCTCTTCCAGCATATACATGTTGAGATTCCTAAGCCTGTCCCTATATGTTTTATGACTGAGACTGCTTACTAATTTTGTAGTCGCCCTCTGGACCGACTCCATCCTGTTTATATCCTTCTGTAGGTGCGGTCTTCAGAATTGCACATAGTACTCTAAATGAGGCCTCACCATAGACTTATAAAGGAATTATCACCTCTTTTTTCCTACTGGTCATCCCTCTCCTTAAGCAACCAAGCATCCTTCTGGCTTTGACCGTCGCTTTTTCTACCTTGGAGACCTTAAGGTCATCAGACACAATCACCCCCAAGTCCCGCTTCTTCCGCACACAGAAGCACTTCACCCCTATATTGAACCGCTCCCCTGGATTCTTGTAACCCAAGTGCATGACCCTGCATTTCTTAGCATTAAATCTTAGTTGCCAATTATTGGACCATTTTTCAAGCTTTGCTAGATCCTGCCTCATGCCATCCACACCCTCGGGGTGTCTACCCTATTACAGAGTTTGGTATCATCTGCAAAGAGACAAACCTTAACAGACAGCCCTTCCACAATATCACTCACAAAGATGTTAAAAAGAGCTGGCCCAAGGACAGACCCCTACAGTACACCACTGATAATATCCCTTTCCTCAGAGCAAGCTCCATTTACCACTACCCTGTCTCCTTCCATTTAACCAATTTTTAACCCAGTTAGTCACTTTCCCCCAGATTCTATCTAGTGCGCTTAGATTTAGATGCTGAAATTGGCATGGATTCTATAATACCACACGTAACTTAATTGCCTTAACAAGCTAATTAGTGCTGATAACAGCACTTAACAAGCAATTATGAGCACTGATTGGCACTGATTAGAATTTAAGCACACAACTCGCTAAGTGTATTCTGTAACATTGTGTCCCAAACTTCTAACGTACGGAGGCAAAAAGGGGCATGGTTAAGGACAGGGAAATGGGTGATTCATGGGCATTCCAAAATTTAGGTGTCTAGTTATAGAATGTAGCCCAGTGTGCCTCAGGTCCTGCAGCCCATTTGATTGGAGAAACCTCACAATCCTCCGCTTTAGAAGCATTTCCATTAGTTTGCTCACCACCAAGGTCAGACTGACAGATCTGTAATTTTCAACTTCCTCCTTACTTCCACTTTTTTGTAGAGGGACCACATCCACCCTTCTCCAGTCCTCTGGGACCACTCCAGACTCTAAGGAAACATTAAAGATGTCAGACAGCGGAGCCTCTCCGAGTTCCTTGAGCACCCATGGATGTATCCCATCAGGCCCCGTCGTTTGTCTACTTTTAGCTTAGCTAGATCCTTATGAACTCATAGGGAGCAATTCAGCTTAGAGGTCATTTGTATTTGGTAGGTACCTACTTAACTTTCTCTTCTGGAATTAGAAAAGTCTGCTTAGCTCATCAATAAAGAACATACACTAAACACAATACTCAACTAGTAAAACTATTTGTAGATAACAGCAGCCTCTATTTATATTATTATGCCATATTACAAAATCCCTAGGGGAGAGGGAGAGCCATTGTTTAATGATCTCAGGCAGAAGTCAAACTATAGAAACCATTTTATGAAGTAGTAACTTGGAGCATACTGATAAGTACATAAGTATTGCCATACAGGGACAGACCGAAGGTCCATCAAGCCCAGTATCCTGTTTCCCAACAGTGGCCAATCCAGGTCACAAATACCTGGCAAGATCCCAAAAAAGTACAATGCATTATATGCTGTTTATCCTAGAAATAAGTGGATTTTCCCCAAGTCCATTTTAATAATGGTCTATAGACTTTTCCTTTAGGAAGCCATCCAACCTTTTTAAATCCCGCTAAGCTAACTGTTTTTAGTACATTCTCTGGCAACAAATTCCAGAGTTTAATTACATGTTGAGTGAAAAAATATTCTCTCCGATTCATTTTAAATTTAGTATTTTGTAGCTTCATTGAGTGCCTCCTAGTCTTAGTATTTTTGGAAAGAGTAAACAAATGATTTTTGCCAGTCTTCCTTTTGTGCAGACAGGAAGTCCTCCTCTGTCAGCTCATGTTCTGAAATATTTAGTACTAGAGCAGGGAAGGTTAAGGGGATCGATGTTGTCTTTGAAGAACATTCCTCTCCCAAAATCACACTGATGACAGTGAAGGATCAATTGGTCCATTCAGTATACTCAGATTGACACTCCTAATTCATGCTTCAGCATCACCAACAGGCCCCTGATCCCTCATTCATTCCCACCTACCTCCAACATCAAAACCTGACAGTTGAGTACCTACCAACTCTCCTTCTACTTCCTCTACACTTTTGGGGCACCATATCCCTTAGAAATACCACCTCATTCCTCTGACAGACTGACAATTATGTTAGTAGCGTGCAAGAACCTCTTGCCAGCACCACCGCTGCTTTCAAAATGGTGCTACTATGGCACATGTCTTCCCTGTAAAAAATGATACAACTTTTGTGGGTAAAAGTGCCCTCAAGCCTTGCATCCATCTGCACAGTTTGGAAAAATGCCCTCAGCAAAAAAAGATGAAAAAGGAAATCATATATCTCAGAGTAAGGTAAGTGAATACAAGACCTGTATCATTAGAGGGATATGTAACAAACTCTAGTCATTGGGTTGAGGGATCCAGAGGTCAGCACGTAAACAATTTAATAAGTGTATTTTATTGTTTTATTTTACTATTTTATTGTGATGCATTTACTTACTTTGATGCATTTTTGTCTAATGCAGTATATCAAGTTAATAAATCAAATCAAATCACATTTCAGAAAACCTTCTCTCTCATTTCATACAAATTTTTAAGGGCTTGCATTAAATTCAAAAGAGCAAATGAAACATCCAAATTAGTGGCACCCTCTAAGGTTGATCCATTTCTTTTTAACAAAAGGTGGAACAAACTATATTCTTGAAAATGGGGGGGGGGGGGGGGTAAGAATTTTCTGGAATCTTAAGTATTTCAGTAAAATATTTCTTTAAAGTAACTAGAGGTGCTTCAGTGAAAACCTTAGGAAACCTTATAATGTTATCTAAATTTTCAACTTTACGATGTAAAATTTTATTATCCATCACGAGGGCTCATCCATTTTCATTTCCAAAGTGGAAATTGTCTTCTCTACTTTATAACCTTGTGCTCAAGTTTTGTAATCTGTGCTGAATCACCAGAAAAATGCTGAGAAACCACTACAAGTTTTTGAAACAAAGACGCCTTTATACCAGCCATAGCACCCCACAAAGAATTCAAAATTATATCCACAGGATTCTGGAGAAAACTTGACTTCCTCAGGGCCAGTTGCAGTTGTGAGAGTCCTCCATCTGAATCAGCCACTGTCCTTCTCCAGCCACAATGCCTCCAGACATCTGGCCTGCTGCAGAAGAAGCAGCCAGGACTGACATTTCATTTGGCCAGACAGGTCTTGCCAAAAGGCTCTCCATTGCCTGGACAGCAGTCAGGAGCATTCGCTGCTCATGGCTTTCAGATGCTGGCATCGGGGCCGGACTCTGAACTTCAAGGCTGAATGTGATGTCAGCCTCAAGTGTGTTTGGGAAGAGCCATTCCCCTGTCAACGCTCCTTCCATAGGTGAGGCAATAGCTCCAGATGACATAGATGGAACAACATAGCAGCTGATTGGGCCCGTTGCGGGTTCCACAGATGCGGCAGGAATCAAACGTTGTTTTCCTCTCCTCTTTGGCATAACAAAGAGTAAAAAGTAACTAAATGAAAAAAAATTTAGAGATTTGGCCAGGAGCTCATGCCACACACTCCCTCTCAGGCCGCCATCTTGTCATCCCGTGTTAATCTTTGTGACTGCTGCCTAAGGCTGCTGAAGGGGGGGGGGGGGTGGCAAGATTCCCTGGCCCTGGCCTCTAAGGAGGGTCTATGCCAGAAGGTTCTGCTCCCTTGGTCTTCTCTCTCCTGTTCCTGTATGTCAAGACCCAGGTGACTGCATTAACTCGATAACCCGGGCCCTAGGCACACAACAGCAGGAGACTGACAGACCCAGGGAGGAGCAGACATAGGAAGGTAAGAGAGTGCGGGATGGCAGCGGTGTCTACAATGATTTCACAACCCAGATCTCTTTTAAAAGATTACTAAAGCACGAACAATTTGTTGATGGGAGTCATTGATCACATTTGAAGTTTGCAGCTTGCTGTCAGACAAAATTGTGAACAGCACTAGACTATGGAGATCTCCCCTGGGGCCAATGTACCAAAATACGCTAATGCTTTTATTAATGTATATAATCTAGTTTATGCACATTAACTAAATGTGTTAAAGCAATTAGTTAAAGCAAAAACTATGCCAATAAAGTAATGAGATACAAAACAGCTAATTACTTACTAGTACAAAAAAAAAAACCATGTATTTTCATTGCTTTGCAAACACATTAAAGAAAGAAAAAAAAATAGCTACATCTTGTATAGCTGTAGCCAAGATTTTGTGATAACATCTGTAGGTAAAATGCATGTGTACTTTATCTACTGTCCTCATATCATTGATATTGGCAATTAATATGTGTGCTAAAACATTGCAGAAATGCATGTTAATGGCCAATATGGGCCACTTAGGATACATGTAGTACTGACATATCACTTTCACAATATTATCTATACAGTTCTGCATTTTCCGTTCCCTGTCTAGTACCCAGCAAGAAGCCCTCAGAATTTAAAAGCAGTTTGTACTTACAAAACGGCCGTACATTTAATTTCAACTCAAAACAAACACTTGTCAAGTCTCCTCAGAGAGATCTGAAAAGCTCAATGAAACAAATTCCCAAGGTATAACAAGTCAAATGCTGACAGGATTTGTTCTGACAGTAGCAGTGAACTTTTGCTCTTCAGTTTAAAGTTTATTTGATTATGTAGTTATGCCCTCAAGCTTTGGCTACTACATGGAAACTATCAGGAACTATTTCAACCTCAAAGCAATAGTTTAAAGCTGACTTAGAGTGAAGAGTGGGGCATGCCTAAATGGCAGTGTCAAAAGGTACACGTGTATACTATGTGCTGTTTTCAAGTTTACCTCATTTATTGTGTTTATGTTTATGGTTGGTCATTTTACTATTGTTATGCTGTTAATAACATTGCAAGTTTTGTGTTAAACTATACCTGCAATGTGCACGTGCATGTACATGATTTACTCATTGATGTTGCAGGTGTGAAGACACTTGCAAAATGGCTGCTTTTTTGTGACTCCCTAATTTTGGAGTTTCCTAGGCTGTTCCTGCCAAGGGAACACAAATTATT